>NW_027317047.1:0-35915 GCF_032062135.1 Pyxicephalus adspersus
CTTAATTTGTTTTTTTATTATCAAACTCAAAAATATTCATTTTTATTAGCAAACTCCTTCTATGAAAAACTGAAGTGGAGCTCACTTGTCTTTCTGATGTTATCCTCAGTGTGCTGCTCTAAAGAAAAAAGTAGAAACTTGTTTGCCCATCAGGGCAATTGTCTCCAATACTCTCAAAAAAATAGTCATCTGCCAATACCCAAAAAAAGACACCATTCCCATACAATAGTGTCATCTCTCTATATGAGTGTTCAGATCATTTATCCTCTGCATTTCCAAATATAAAATAACCCTATAAGAACCCATGGGGGAAATTTGTGCTGCAAAATCGGATTCCAGGGAGGAATCGGAAATCCTTGGCTAAGTGGATTTTTAGAAGTTCACTAATCTTCTGATGCTGCTGGGCTGCTGATGTACCCTCGAAATAAATTACTGCTGAATTCTATTTTTTCCTTCAGCTTCGAGTTTCTGTGTTCATGATACTGCTACCAATACTCAAAGCATTACTTTATATGTATGAAATGCATATACATTTTGTCTTTTTTCGTGCTTCATAATGTTAATGTCACCGCTCATTTACCATACAAGAAAAAAAAACATGTTTTGTTTTCTTTATTTTTGTCATCCTCCTTGGTCTTCTGCAATCCTGACACTGCCGTTCCAAAAAGAACAAAAGAGGTCAACGTTTCAACAGTACAACACATGCCCTTGCACAATAATCAGAAATGGCAAGTTAATTAGCAAAACCATTTCCAAACATTTGCCCTACAAGGCTGTCCCCTGGACAATTTCCTGTTTTCAGTTCAAAGAAGGTGTTTTTTAGTTGCTATTACATGAAGAAATAACTTTGACTTCATAAAGGTGATTTTTTAGGGTGAGAACTTTAGCATTTGGCTCAGGAGAAGCAGCAATACCAATTTCAATGCAAAGCTCCCAGCATAAAATTCAAACTCTTCTTAAAGTCAAGGTAAGATGGGTGAAATTTAATTGAAATTAAGTTTGTTGTAAAGTTAGCTGGTGATAACCACCTATGTTTTTTCCTTGCAGCACTAGAGAAATGATTAAAAAAATGTAATTGTTCCATGTACTTAACTTAGATTGGATTAGTCCAGTCCTATGACATTAAAATGATCACTGTGCAATGTATGCGCTATCATAACCTTTTCAAAGCTACACAAGAAACCCCCTGGTAAGCTGACAATGGATTCTAGCTTTCAGCTGACTTTCCAAAATTAATGCCTTTGTCAAATCCCATTCATTAATAATCCTAGTGTAATGAAATGGCAACCCAATGGCCATTATCACATGTTTTTTTTAGCTTCTCTGTTAACCAATATATGTTTCTACAGACCATTATTAAAATGTTGTATAAGTAAAACTAGTACTGAGAGTTTTATCAACAGAATATCTTATGAATGACCTTTAATATATACAAAGGTCAACACAAAGATTGTAAAATAAGAACCTAATAAATGCACATCATATTGACATTTTATACTTGGTTGAGTGAAAGAATGTCTAAATGAATGGTGTTTGTCTTTAAACAAAGCCATATAATACATTAAAGAAAGTAATCTTTAAGATTAAATACAATATGCTATGTTCTTGTCCCTTTTCCTCCCACAATTTGTTGATGTATTTTGTTGTTTAATGTTTTTTTTGTGTTTATTGGATTTTTGTATGCAATAAAACCAAAATGCTGAATAAGGTAATGAATACCAAGGTACATGGTGTTTCCAGATTTTTACATTTCTGTATAAAAAATACCAACTACCGACACATAATCAAAAAATCTTATAAAGCCTTAAAAACAATCTTGTCCACGTTAAATATTGCCTTTCCCAATGACACTAGTGCATTTACCTATGATGGTAAAATATTTCAGGAGAAAAACCAGCCAGTTTTACTCTTGCCTAGTATATGATAGTATTGGTATACATGCTTGTGTTGGTAAGGCCATGGGGACAGGAGTCTATATGACTAAAAATACATTTTAGAGTTCCTGCAACATAATGAGAGGGTTGGTATGCTATTGCAAGGTGTAGCGTGTGCCAACAGCTTTGGTTTTTTACCTGTTTGGTGTTAAGCACCGGCCATGTAAAACCGAATTGCACCGCAATGGTCCACTATACAAAACTTGCTTCCATCAGTAATGTCCTTTCATTTGCTGCACTTTCCCCATGGTAATTGACTCTAATATACAGTTTGGAACTGCTTTGAAGGGAACAGAGTGGAAAGCCTTTGGGGAGGTGTTAACAACACATGAGTTTCCCTCTTTGATGAATTAAGTTGTAATATCTTATATTACAATTTGAGACATGATGTTTCACATGCGGTATGTTTTACCACAGCTTAAGACAAAAAAGAAAAAACTGGTGTTGAACTTTAAAAATAAAACTTGAGAAGTGCTGACCAACTGTACCATAAAATCCATGTTTGCTTGCTTGTTAGGTTCACTATGTGTTTTTATGGCTAATTACATTAAAGTTTACAGCAGAAGCAGCATTTACAGTGCCAACATGCATTTAAAGAACATCTACTGTGAAAATATCACCCACTTAAAGTCATTAACAAGAGAAAAGTTCAAGAAGAGTAATTATGTTTATTCTTCCAGTAAATATTGAATATAAAGGTAGATGCTACACATACGCCCATTTTTTTTGTATTATCAACAGTTTGTATATGCAGATGATTTCCTCTCTTTTTAAATTCTATTTATTGTTATTTTTTACATTTTATTGTATTGTATTTGTATTTATATTGTATATTGTATTTTATTTATTTTACATTTTATTTTTTACATTTATTTATTTATTTATTTTATGTTTTTAGTTGAAGCCAGAACTTTTTATACACTTGGTGAAGACTGTAAGGCGTACCGTGTGACCCTTCCACCGATTTTATACTTACACACTAAAAATTTGTATTATCATTTAAGATATCTACTTTGTGCGGGGCTAAAGTAGTTTCTTCTAACAATGTTTACAGATCTATTATTATACTTTTTATTGACTATATCACAGTGGGTCACAAGTTTATCTATACTGGTAGAATCGCCTTTATTTTGTTTAACCAGAGCCAGGGTAGCGTTCTACAAGATTCTTACAAATAAGTTTTTGGATTTTCCCTACTCCATTAAGTGTAACTGGGACAGGTTCATAATCCTCCTTGCTTGGCCAGGCTTAAAGTGTTCTGCCCACAAATTTTGAGATCAGGGCTTTTCATACTTACTGTCCTTAAGCCATATTGCCACAACATTGAAGGTATGCTTGGGGTTATTGTCCATTTGGAAGACCCATTTGAAATTGAGCTTCAACTTCCTTACTAAGCTCTTGAGATGTTGCTGCATAAAACCTACATAATGTTCCTTCTTCATAACCATTTTGTGAAGTGCACCAGTCTCTCCTGCAGCAAAGCAACCCTACAACATGGTGCTCCTGTTCCCATTGATAGTTGGGTTGGTGTTATTTGGCTTGCAAACCTCATCCTTTTCCCTCCAAACATAAAATGGTCATTATGGCCAAACAATTTGATTTCATCAGATCAGAGGACATTTCTACAGAAAGTAAGATCTTTGTACCAATGGAACAAAGGGGGCTTTGGGATGGTGGCATTTTCTTTACTGAGCAGCCTTTTAGGTCATGTGGACATAGGACGTGTTTTACTGTTCATGGATACTTGTCTTCCTGTTTCTCTCTACATTTTCCCAATGTCCGTTGCCATTCTGAGATTGATTTACACCCTTCATTTGCCATTTCAAACTGCAGTCTGACTTTTTTTGTTGGGGCTTTGGGGTGGTGGCTTTTTCCCTGCTGAGCAGCCTCTTAGGTCATGTTGATAAAGGACTTACTGTTCATAGATACATGTCTACCTCTTTCCTCCAACATCTTCCCAATGGGATTGATTTGCACTCTTCATATGAAAGTACATTTTTTTTTAGGAGACAGAATGCATCTTCTTCCTGAACAGTATGACGGCTGTGTGGTCCCATGTCACCAAATTATTGTTTATACAGATACACACAAAACCTTCAGGTGTTTGGAAATTGATCCCAAAGATAACCCAGATTTGTGGAGGTCCACAATTTTTCTAAGGTCTTGGCTGATTTCTTTTTATATTCTCATTATGTCAAGCACAAATGCAGTGAGTTTGATGGTAGGTCTTAATATACATGACTCCAATTAGGCTAATTGGCTATCAGAAACTAATTGTCTAATTGTCTAAAGGTTTGATATTATTTTCTGGAATTTTCTATGCTGTTTAATACAGACACAGTTAATTTGGTATGTAAACTTGTGACCCAAAAGAATTGTAATAAGGTCAATGAAAAGGGAAATAATCTGTTTATGTTCGTAGTTGTAAGAAATTTTGTTTGTCCTGCACATTATGAACAATTTATAGTGAGTTAGTATAAAACCTGTGGAAAGATTATAATCTTGTATGTGTTATTTGTAGCTTTGATGAAGGAGGATCCATCGAACGTCAGAAACATGCATCTGAATAAAACTAAATCTAGACTTTATACTTTCTGCATTCCCCACTTACCTTCTTGCACACCGTCAATAACAAGTACAATGGCATACTTTAGAAAAAGTATGCTTGATTGAAGTCAATTCAAGACATTTACAAAGATGTTTTCATGTCTGGGACTAAAATGACTCAATCGAACCAAGTACACTCTGTTTTTAAGGTTGGCGGAGAATGGGTAGAGAATCTATCCAACTGTTTTTCTTTTAACCAAAAACATCTTTGTTGCTCGTATTGTGAGAACTGATTGTGCCATTTTTGACTTCAGTGTTTACCTCATGCAAAGACCTCTGTAACCTCCAAAATGGCCAAATGGCAATGGAAGGTACATCATATATCTGCAAATTCTGTTTTAAGTGTATTGGTCTTTTAGTGTGTAGTGTGCACACCAATGTGCTTTGCAATGTGTTCTAACATACATTACTACTATGATAACATAAACCTAGCCTTCAGGGTTCCAACTATCCTCGTTATCTGGAATTTATTGATATTATGTTATGCAAAATGGAGCTAGAACACACAAAGACATTTAGAAACACCAAAAAGTCTCAGGTCGATAGGAATTTAGGACAAAAGAGTCTAGATGTTGGGTCTGATTTATTAAAGCTCTGCAAGGCTGCAGAGGTTACACTTTTATCACTGAAGCTGGGTGATCCAGCAAACCTGGTATGAATCTGGTTCAAGATTGAAAACATTTGCTAACAAATAGCAAATTACTTTTAATAATTCTATTCTAGGTTTGCTGGATAACTTAGCTTCACCGTGGAAAGGGTATCATCACCTGTGTCATGGAGAGCTTTAATAAATCAGGGTCATTGACGCAGCTCATCAGGACCTACCTGTAAATAAAAGAATATGAAGTTTGTTCAAGGTTTCAGTGGGACTTTAAAAGTGACAATTGCTGGATATAAATTAGGGTGAAAGTACAGGATGGGAACACTGTTGTAAAAGCTACATAGATACTTCCACACTGTGAGAGGACAATATGTCTCTCAAGCCCCCTGTGAACCTGATGAGGCCAGTAGGTGATAGTGTGATAGGTGATAGCGTTTTGGTGATAGGTGATAGCGTGTCCATGTGTGCAGATGTTTTGTCTGAGTCTTAGATAGAGTGCTTAGCCTTTATCACTGGTTATTTTGTAGTCTAGTTACATCACTTGTAGATGTACGTGAATGTGATATGCTTTTCTCCTTCACTCTTCTCAAGGCTGGAGATGGGTGTTTCTTATTCTCTAGGAAACATGGGTTTCTTATTTTCTAGGAATGCGCCCCATGGACTTTTTCATTGTAGTTATTGGGATTTTCTGTGCTTAGTTGTTTTCGTCAGGTTAGCATCATTCCACCAGCCTTGTTGTTTTATACATACGAGACAAGACCTTTAGGTATATATACAGGTCACCCAAATTAACCAACAAGCCTTAAAAATGCAAATGTTCACCAAAAGGTCTTATAAAGAACTAGGAATTTGGTTAAAGAAATGTAAGTCAACATACCAAGACATAACAACATTAAAACACATAGCAGATGCATCATAAATAATGTGAAAATATGTGTGTTTTGATTCGAAAAAGACAATGTACAGGTCCTAGAGCATCTTGATGTCTACTTTCGGTTGATAGCCCTGTGTTGTCCTCGGAAAAAGGAAGTTAGGAGTGTGGTGAAATGAGAAAACCAGATTGTAAGCAGGAATTGTTGCAGTTCATTCACACATGGAGATGGCAGGTTTTGCCCTTTAGCAAGAATACAAGATATGATTACCTGTTTTCTGCAATAGGCAAAAAAGCAATAGTCTCAGCTCTGCAGACCCATCCTCCTCGACTTTAATACACACTCAATGTATTGCGTACCTGCTGATATCAAAGGGCTGCTGGGCACAGCACTTGTAATTGAAGTTGATTATGCATGTAAACAAACCTTGGAACTGTCAGACTCTGGCCTTGAGACTCCAGGCTTTTAGGTAAATCTCAGCGTCTCAGGGCTTGGGGCCAAAATCGTAGGATCACTCAGCCTTGAGTCCTATTTATGCCACATATTTCAGTCACTGCCTTTGTAGCCACATAGTCTATATTTTACAATTACTGGCAAAAATACCTGCTCTGTAATATTGGTTATAATAGTAATCAGACATGGATAATGCTGAATACTTGTTTAGCCAGGAATGGGGGAACCCCCTCTCCCAGAACTCCCTGGGAATATAAACTCTACTTGCCAGCCCAGGTAACCCTTATATATCAGGTCTTGTCAGGCTGAGGCTTTCTATTGACGAGTTCTGGGTGGAATGAAAAAGCCCACCCACTCTTTCCTTTCATTCCTGAGCCCAGGACCCTGGTTACTCATTATCAAACACTCGGTTGGCATACTGGCCCTGGGCCCCATTCCCAGTACCTTGCCACCTCTCTAAAGGGACTGAAAGCCAAAAATGAGGGAAATGTTCACTCCATCTAGGACCCATTCCTGCGATGATTTAAAATATATATATATGTGTGTGTGTGTGTGTGTGTGTGTGTAGGTGTGGGTGTGGAGACTTCCTTCCTAAATTTGTCAGCATAGAAACCATTCTATGGCATTGCTGACTTGATTTTTATGATACACAGACTGTCGTCCTCTTCCTTCATTACTGCTCAGGAACCAGTATATGTATATGAGTTGGGGTAGATGAAATGCAATGGATCAGCTGGGCCAGTTAAAACTGGGAGGTGTACTTTAACCACTTAAAATAATGTTTTTCAAACATTTTTGACTTGGGGCTACCCCCCTAACACAATCTTGCATACGATTTTATTCACACTAGATTGAGCAAATCACAGAGCCTATTTTAGAGCATGCTGGCAATAGCACAAGTTGGAGCCTAAAGCTTTAATGCGGACATTTTAGAAAGCATGCCCAAGTCGTGGCCCAATGGCTGCATGTAGCCCATTGGTGCAAATACTGTAGCAATTTTTTTCACTCCTAGGTATGGATTGAAGGGCCGTACACGTGATACCTCCTGTTCAATAATCTCACTTAAGGAAACCCCCAGCAGCTTTTTCATAGTCTGAAGTGGCTGTAAATATTAAACAGCTAGCTTTACAGGGCTGGACCTAAACCAAGTTTTCTACAGTACAGCCAACAATCAGAAACTTTCACAGAAAAGGTAACAATCAATACTGTATTGAAACTATAACAAACATATCCGCAGAGTCAAAATCAGTACAGTACTGACACAAACATGTATGCTGAGACACAATCAGTATCATGCTAATTCAACCAGAAACATCTAAACAGAGTTACAATATAAACCATAGCCAGAAACATGTCAGTAACGATCAAATCATTTTCATAAAATACAGATTGCTGGGAGATACTGCAGGTTTCTGGGGGGCTTTGGAGGTAGCCGGGAGGTATTGCAGTTGACTGGGGGGGAGGCGCTTTGAAAGGGGGTAAAAGAACACTGACAATAGGGTTCCCATTTTTGAGATGAGAAATGAGATATTCATTTGGCTCAATTTGCTTGAAGACAAGGTTGCTGAGTAATGAAGCCTCCAAACAAATATTTTACAGAAAGCAGACAAAGCCAGAGGCTCCAGCAATGATATAGTGGTATACAAACAGTACGAAGAACCCAGCCATTGCCTTGGTAAGCCAGTTTAAGGAGTGATTTCACAGTAAGAAGAATGCTTGGGGAGTGGGAGACTTCAAAGTCAGAAAGAGAGGCCTGGAGCAGGGGAACGGAGGGAGGAATAGTGGAAGGCCTGCATGACTGAAAGGGGATTGGGAGGAGGCAGTGGAAGGGTTAAGTGCCAGCATGTAGGGAGGGGAGGTTATTAGTAGCATGCAGGGGGTGACGTAGTTGGGGGAGGGAAAAGAAGAATGAAAAAGGGGGCAGAGACGGAAGAGGAGGGTCTTTTTCAGTGGGACCGAGAAAGTCAAAGAAAGTTTCCCACCCTCCCTGTTTTTTGGTTGGTTAGGGGAAGTGTGTGGGTAGGTTCGGTTGGCAGTGAGGTCCTCGAGGGAATGTGTTGTATTTTACTGGTTCAGTGGGGGTAAGAGTCTCATCTATGGTATGGGACTCTCTGTAAGGTTGGTGATGGGAGTTGTTTAAATTGTTTGGTTTGTAGGGGTGCGAGTGCCTCTCGTATTGTTCCCAAGCTTGAGGTTGCGGCTGGGTACATATCTATCACGGCGGTGCAGACCCATAAAGTACGGGGGTTAAAAGTAGCGGGGCCTTCGCGGATCAGTAACCAGGGGCTGTGTTTTGAAGTTTTAGGTAAAGATGTTTAATTAATGTATCTGTTATGGTTGTTTTACGGTTGTTTATGTAATTTTAGTAAATATTTTATCTATTATTTATTTATACTGTTATTTATGGTTAATTTATTAAAGAGTTTAATATTTAATAAGTTGTTGTTAATAAATGGCCTGAGAGCCATTTTACCAAGGTGGTGTGTCGGTGTCTATTTTGGGTAAAGGGGGGGGGACACTGAATGCAGGAACTCAGCCCTATCCCAGTCAAGACTTTTCAGGTAAGTGAGGTATGGATGGGTGAGAGTTTTGCTTGATTTAGGCTCTGTTAGCCTGAAATAACAAACAAGTACAAACATTTTAAAGCAACTGGAAGGCTAAGTGTCGTGGTTGGTTTGTGGATTCAGCAAACTGGGCCCCCTCACTCCCTAGGACCCCAATTGACAGAATGGCTGGGGTGCAGGGAGCTGGAATGATGTGCAATCTTTGTTGCTCAGGGTCCCATTTTTCAACCAAGAATTTATCATCACTTTTCGGTGTTTCTGCAGTGTCCTAGCGCACCAGAGTCTCTTTGGTCAATAATCTGATGATCCTGGAATGCACCTGTTTAGGAAGCCAGAACACCCACTGCAGACAGTAAAGCCACATACACATGTGCAATAATAGTTGTCGGAAAGGATCTTTCACAATCATTTCCCACGACTATTATTGCACGATGCATGAATGAGTGGTGTATATACAACACTGTTCTGCTCTATGCAGAGGGGAGGGGGCGAGTGACGGAGCGGCACCCCGCTGCGGGCTCTCTTCCTTCCCTTGCATTAGGATGGTTAGTCGTCCATCGTCCGTTGACCTGCCAGGACGGTTGTTCGGACGATGGACGACTGGCGCTGTACACACTCCAGATTCTCGCCCGATATCGGCCTTAAGCCGATTGGGCGAGAACCGTTGAGCGTGTGTACTTAGCTTTACTCTAAAACTATATCTGTATTAAAAAGCACAACCATCCAATCATACCTGCACTGAACATCTGAATGCTTTTGGTAGTACAGAAAGCATAGAAAAGGGAATTTTGGGTTCTGGGAAGCACAAAGTTATTGCCCTTGGTTAAAGATCTGTAAAGATTTCTGCTGTGGATCACCAGGAACTTCAGGAAGCTTTCCAATTTTCTTACAGCGCCAAGGTTTTTTTTTTCATTGGATGAATTTTTATTGACAAAGAACAACCATCTATTACAGTCATTTTTGTTAAATGAAAAAGAAAAGAAAAAAGAATTCACAGACAAAAGGAAGACCACACACAGTGTGGTTCTCATACCATAAAGCAGTTCAAGTAGGCTTGCATAACAGAAACATCATCAATAATTGTGGTATTTAATTATCTATACTTATAACCACTGTGCAGGGTAAAATTGACTACGAAAGATTTGTAAAGTGTTGTATTTTTTATGTATCACCTAAAGAAATCATCGTTGTTCATAGCAACTTGTGCATTTGTATAAAGTAACAGTTCTTTACCTTCACAGTATGGGCATGGTAATACTTTTATTATTAGATATGTACAGTTTTGCATATTACTAATTTGGGTAACCCCCTAAACTGCCTGTGTGCTAAGGAGGCTGCAGATCAACTTGGTCACTAGTTTCATGTTTTGCCATTTTTTAAGATATCTATGTTTTACCTCGTAGCTAATCTAAGTGAATTGGTGAACTTGTTTTGACTTAAACAGGATCATTATCTTAGAGTTCCAGGACCCCCATACCTGGTCTGGTTTGGAGACATCATCATGACTATATATGATGAACTTTTGGGTGTAAGGCCCTGGTCCAGCAACAGTACCCACCGGACCAGAGAGCCAGGAGGAACCCACATAAAAGGCAGTACCAAAATTCCAGCACAGACCAGTCCAGTAATTTAGAGCAAGAGGTTATACACAGGGATTCTGTCCACCAGTTGAAGTACACAAGGGCAAGACAAAAGCAGAGTTGGGGTCACAGGCAGCATAAACTCATACGGTAAGAAACATGCAAGGTCAGAAATGGTAAATCAGACTAATTCATAAACCAGCAGCATGTCACCCTAGCTTAACACTACAACAAGCACTGGTGACTGTGAGCACAGATGCTATAAAGTCCTAGCAGCCAATGGCAGCACAGGATAGTGTCAGAGACTAACCTACCTTTAGCTGTACACAGCCCCCTCTTATGTGCTGGGGATGCCAAATAAATACATCAGGCTGCACAGCTAAAGTGACCCAGGGGCTGCTGCTATTTATTTACTCTCCTTGCTGCAGCAAGTGACATTGCTCGACGAACTAGGCAGTGTGGGATACTGAGGTGGCGCTGAGCACGAAATCGCCGGCCCCATAAGGGTTTCCTAACTATGGAAAGGTTATTACTTTGTAAAGGTTCATGTTTTTGCATACCACTAAGATGTAACCCCCCCAAACAACCTGTGCACTAAAGAGGCTTCAAGGGCATTAGGCAGGGTGCAAGGGTCGGGTCACTTGTTTCCTGTGGTTGTGAGTCAGTTGCTCCAAATGAAAAAGTGGTACAGTAAGGCAAAGTGGGGTCTCTGCAAGGTAATTTGGAGAGTTTAGAGTGTCCAGTATATCTGACATAATAGAAATAATTGAGTCGACCTGAGTTAATCTCCTGCCTCAGCCCATCTCCTCATCTGACCTTTGTCTTCCATCCATTTTCTTCACATTGTAAGTAAGTAGCTGTAGTAGGGGGATTACTATGGGACTGCCAAATAAATAATGGTGGTAAAATTGATAAATGGAAGTAATCACTTTTGAAAAATAGGATTAAGAACCAGGTATCTAGAGATGTTTATTTAGTATTATTCCTTATCTATATAGTATACTTGATTTAGAATTTTTCCTTTTTTCAGTTAAGGGGGCTTTTAAGGATACCGCTCAATGTTTTTTAAAAGTACAAATTCTTTATTTCCTTTGACATATTAAAAAGAATGCAAAATGACATTTTACACCTTTAAAACAATAGCTGAACTTTAGCTCAATCTCACAACGTTAGTCACTCATCTGTTTCACTACAATACATGAATTCATAAAGGGTGACATAATATTCACCAAAGATGTCTCATATGGTCTAGTCCAAATGCAAATATCAACTGGGGATAGCTGATAGTTTGATTCACACTGTGCTGTCATAGATTCATCGATGCATTTCATGATTAAATTATGCTTCATAACTGTGATCAAAGCAAAATATAGATCTAGTCTGTTATAATATCTAATAAAATGTATTAATTTTTTTCCTTGGTTTCTTTCTTGGATCAAGGGATCTGCACAAGTAAAGGTGAGTGAGTTTTTTTTTAGTCTAGTCCCGCGTTATTGTTGAGTGTAAATGATGTTTGAGATATTATAATAATAAGCAGTGATAGGGACCTAAGACATCAGGGACCCCATGGCTGAAAATTAGGTAAGGAGCATAAGGGAAGGCCAACATGACTGGGCAGACAGGGAGTAGACTGCTGAAAGTTAGGTTTTGTGATCGGGTTAAAAAGGGGGGGTGGTAAGAAGGGGGAGGTAAAGGAGGGGCAGAAGGTCAGAAGAGAGACAGTTCAGGGAAAGTTTTTTCCCACCCTCCCTCCCCTATGGTTGTTGTTAGTAGAGTTATTTGGGTGGCATTGTGAGGGTTTTGGTTGGTCATTAGTGTGGGTGGTTGAGGTCCTGGTGTGCTGTGGTTAATAATTCTGGTTTTAGGGACCCATCTATGGTATAGAGTACCTGGTTTTTGGTTAATGGTTTGGTGTAAATAATTTGGGAGGTCTGCACAAGAAGAAAAGTATATGTTCGCTCCCAAGCTGGAAGTATGGGCGGCTGGGAGCAATTGTGTTTTTAAGGTGCAGACCCCAAAAAGGTATAATGTGGTGGCCTGAGAGGACCAGCAACCAGTAAGCTAAAATTGGGGAATCAGTATTGTTATAGTATTGTTATTGTTTAACAGTTATTTATTTTATAGTATGTTTATATTGGTTATCTATATGTGTTATATATGTTGTTATATTATTTATATTGTGTTTTTGATAATAAAGTTAGTTAGTTAAAAATTTGTTAATAAAAGGCCTACGGGCCATTTAACCAACATATGGTGTGGTCTTTATTTTGAGAGGTTAAGTGTTAAAAGTGAGTGGGGTAACAAAGGGGGGGGGGGGAATGAAGGGTTTTTGGTAGTGGGGGGATGCAAGTCTGCGTAACTATGTTTTGCCACAGTCATGACTAAATTTATTAAAAAAGCATGTAACAAAAACTAATCAACACTTTACATTGAGCAAATAATTAAAAAATACATAAGCAGATCTATCAGCACAAAGAAAGTAAAAAACAACGGAAGATACTAAAAGAAGTTTATATAGACAGGTAAAAAAAATGGATAGTACAATTCCTTCTTTTTAAAGACATGCCTCTAGCTTCCAGCCTTGGGATAGCGATTTATTGAAGAAACATCACCAGAGAAGGTAACTATAATTACACCAAACTAAATGCGTGTTTTGCCCGTGGCAAGAAGTCTGCTGGCACACCTCATCTGCTCGTAGGCAGCAGCCATCAGTTTTGCACGCCTCCCTATCATACCTGCCATGTTTCCTCCAAGGGTCAGGGGCAGACATAGGGACGGGCAAAGTGTGCCACTGCCCAGGGGCCCCAGACCCACCTTAGCCAACAAGCGCCCCCAAGGGGGCTCAATTCAGTTCACAGTGGCCCACTATGCCCGCCACTTTCAAGGCTCCCACCATACCCAAACAAAATTTTATCTCTATCCCTTAATCCTATTCAGACCTCTGCTATGAAAGAACACAATGCTCATAACCTCCCTGTTTGACCAGAACTGGATATAGAAACGGGAACTGAAACTTGGTATTCAAATCCAAGGTTGGTTCAGTGCCCATAAAACTGATTGATACAAAGCTATACCGTACAATAAGAGTGTGTACTTAGCATTTTACCATTATTTATGCATACAATTGAGAGATGCAATAAATTATGATTTATGGACCAAATATTTAGGAAACTATTGACTTTTTTTGGATCAATATGATATTGCTATTAAAGGTATGGTATTGCTACAAAGGGTATGGTATTATAAAGCAGGAATTCAAGCTTGTGTTCAAGGATTGCAGGAGCGTTAACTGGAGAATAAAAAAAAAGCTATTGGCCTGGTATAGAATATAGATAAAAACAGACCTACTGTCAGGATCAAAAGGTGATAAAACTATGTTGCAGGGGGGATTCAGAACAACAAAAACTGCCAGTAACAGGCTGCATCATATTGTCATTTTGTATTTTGCCCATAGCTACACTTTAACCTGAATAGGATATGGGTGATGCCGCAACATGACCTGGAACTCCGGAGAAAATCAGAACGCCATAAACACAAAAAATTTGTATTCCAAGGTGGACAAGTTCAGACCTTATCCCAAGTGAAATGCTGTGACATGACCTGAAGAGAGAAGGTCATGAAAAGAATTCTAGAAAAGTGAATTCATATAGTACTGTAAGAAGGACTAGTCCTAAATTCCATCTACCCATTGAGCAAATCTCATTATTAGGTACCGAAAACATGTGATGGATATTATTGCTGCTAATGATTTTAGATAATCCAAGGGTGTGTGTATTTGTGAGTTATTATTTGAAGCAAAATGAGTCCATCACATTTATTTAATTCCAGAGGACTGGAAAACCTTATTATGCAACTGCATTTATATATATAAAACATTGTCATGTGAATAAGTAAGTACATCTCAGGAAAATTGTTGTTTTTGCACTGATATACTATAAATCGTAATTCAAACAGTGCCTACAGATAATGAGAATGTGGTTAATTAAAAAATAAATAAAAATGTCTTTTAAATTATTAAATAATTATAACTATCCACAGATGTAAAATGTATTGATATACTGTGGAATAAGTAAGTACACCTTTGGTCTGTGTCCACCAGTCTCTGACATCGGCTTGGTCATTATTATGATTACTTCTCCAAAAATATTTTTATTGCAAGATGTAATATTTCAATAGGATTCCAACCATTAGGACAGTCCTTTATTAGGACAGTCAATAGCCTTTTATTTTTTTTTTGTTTACATAGTTACATAGTTAGCTTGAAAAAAGACATAAACACTTTAAGTTTAACCACTAGGGAAATAAGGACTTTATACACATAGTCGATCCAGGGGAAGGCAAAAAATACTGGTTCAATTTGCTCCAACAGGAGACTTTTCAACACTTTTTGTAAATCATTAAAAACAGTAAAAAGATAACTTAACTTAATTCTTAACTTTGAGATAGATGGCTTTACATTCCTATAAAAAAACACTCAGATGGGGTGTAGAATTGACTCAATGTTTGCAAATTGTCCGGGCCTGAAAGCATGAAAGCAACACCAATCCATAACATTTTCATCACTGTACTTCACAGTTGGTATGGGGTTTTTCATCGAGATTTCTTTCTTTAGTTTAATCCAAACATGATTGCTGGTATTAGGGCCTAACATATCTTGGATTTGTTAGTTCATTGGATATTTGTTTAGAAGGTCCGGTCTTCAGCTTAAGGTTAAACACCATAACTGTAATATTACTCAAATGTTCATAGACAGAGAAAGCTTTTTTCATGATACAGCTCCCATGTAATTTAAATGATTGCAATCTCTTTCTAATTGTACAGTAGATTACTGCTTGTTTACTCCAAACGTTGGATTTAGGTAAGGACCTCAGAATGTAAAGTTTGGGATTCTTGAAGATTTTTTAAGCATGAAATGGTCAATTCTTGACCTGAATTTCTTGGGCCAGTCAGTCCTGAGAAAATTATCAGAAAATGTAGACTATTTTTCTTCATCAGTGGGCAATTTGTGCCTCTCTGGTCAGTTTAAATCACAAAAAATGATCCATTTGGATGTCTGTTAGGGTGGCATTCTTTCCTCAGGAAAACAAATTAGGAGGCATTCTACCCACTGACCACCACACTAATATTCTGTGAGCTGTGAATATAGTTTTTATAGCAAGGGCTCCCGAAGACCCGAAAATAACTTCAAGAGTTTCTCCATGTTCAAAAGATAGAGAAAAGCAGCTTTAAGAAAAGGAGAATGTGTCCCTTCTCCTTGAGTAATCTTGCAATGTGTGCAATCTGACCTCCCTGCTATTAAAACATATTTTACTCCAGCAGAGGTTATCTGAGTCTCCAGAAAGCTGGTGCTCATGTTTCATTTTGCTAATACCTGTCTGCAGGTGGCAATAGGAAATACAATGCCATATTTTATAAATATTTGACAAAAGGAGCACTTTCACCAAAAGGGAAAGAAATTGCTAATCTCACGCATGCACAGTGGGATTGGCACATTTTTTCCCATCTACGTCACCCGATCTCCTGTCTGCGTGGGGTAGTGTAGGAAGAAGAACCCAGAAGAAGAAAGAGAAGATGGCGATGCCTAGCATGCCCAGCTGAGACGGATGGCGGGACGACACAGGACCCCATGGAAGAAACCTCCAGACCGATTGACTGCTCTGCGGGAGTGAAGGTAGGTGTATTTTTTGTTTTGGGTCGTTTTGGGGTTTTTCTTCCTCTTTAAATAGGCTGCCCTCACTCCACAGCTATTCTAAAATCAGACCTGCACTATTTTCTGAAGCCCACCACAAAAACACTCAATGTGCTCCTGAAAATAGTTCAGTTTGGGGTATCCATGTGCTTCAAAGTTGTGTTGGGATGCCATTAGGAAATAATAATACTGTATTACATATTACGTAATATGCTCCTTACTATACAGCTTAATGAGTGACTGTGTGAATGCATGCGTTATCTTAAATGTTTCTCAGCACAAATATGTGAATTGGCCTGTGAAGAGAACCAAACCACAGTCACATTGGCACTAAAAAATGAAAAGAAAGTCACCTTGAAGAAGAGGATGATCTGCTTACCTCTTTTACTTTCAAGCTTTTTAAATTTTTTTTGCCTTCCTCTGGATCAACTATGTTTACAGGTTTGATAGACTTATGTTTTTTTATGTTTCAACCTGACTTACTATGTATTTACTATGCAACTTGGATTTAGAGTTATGGCAGAAAAAAATAAAGATACATACACCTGCTCAGTAAATGTTCCTTGAAGATCCTAGAACAAATGAGTGCTATTTAAGGAGAGGAGAGGAGAGGAGAGGAGGGAAAACAATGTTAAAGTTCCTGCATATTAGGAACCAACAAAAGTTGTTAATATTGTGCACAGTGTGATCTAGCAAGCCAGCTTACTAAGGCTATTGTATGGATTTTCACCTGAAGTAATCAACAATATTCATCTTATGTAGCAAAATCGAATGTGTATATAAGGCTTTAGAAGAAGACACGCTAAGGACCCTTAAGTTGCGTGAAGCCAATAGGTAAGGGAATGATGTTTGCACTCTGCATTGACATGGTACTGTATTATGAGAGCATATATCAGAAAAAGGTATGAATATATTGAAATTGTTATGTAATAAATTATCCACATTTCACCAATGTGCTCTGGCAATGACCTTGAGATGCCACCATCACTATTGCAGAAAAGATTCACCACCCTTTACAATTATAATATTTAACTATACAGGATTATGTCCCTGGTGCAAACACCTTCTTTGCCAAATAAAAGCTAGCTGGGTTTGTTCCATGCAGACTTCTGGTTTGGATAGTAAATGACTTAATACATCCCCTTTTATGTCTATATAACATACTGAAGATAACAAACAGATGTTGGGAACTAAAAATATACAAAACACATAAGCAACTGCTAAAACCTATTAGTGTAGCAAAATTGTTATACAGGTAAAAATAGAAACACAGTCAAATTGCCAAAAGGATACCTTTAGTGAACTACCAACTCCCTCCCCCCTCAATGGAAATGAGAAGAAAAAGAGTTCCTGTGGTCCAAATATATTAAGTAGCTAATAATTGTCCACAAACATTTTGATCCTATCTTATATCAGAATGGTGGTCAAGCGCTGCCACTCTAAGAGAACAAAGTTTTGAAAAGTGCAATTCACACCTCCTATACAAATAAAGGTCATTGGAGGTTACTTATCATATCATATAATCATAAGGACACAACCCTACAAGCTATATTTGAAGCTCTTCAAAAAGACCTAAACTCCGAGGAAACTCTAGTAGTTTTATTTTTCAAATTCCCTTTACATCTCTTAACTCTCTTTCATATGAATGAAGAAGAATTGCACATATGGTGACTAATTCCTCGGTTATCTTTGTACAGAATACTGTACAGACATTGTCCTTGATGAGACCTCAACCCAGGAAATAAAGCAAAAGTTTTGAAAGTGCTGCCTAATGTGGCTCCTGTGGCTTCTCCTCTTCTGTGCCGGAGAGTCTATACACTTGCTGTGAGCATTTTCCAACAAGTAAAAAAGGCATTAAATTAAATTGTGTTAAATTGGCAACGATTTTTTTACCTTAATTTTCTAAAAAAATTTTAAAAAGTTTTCATTCAGTTTTTCACATTTCCCATGTTTTCGATGCGTGTTTCTCAATTTGAAAAGTAATAATAATTATAATAGATTGTGAGAAATCATCTTTTTGTTGTTTATTTTTGTTGCATGTATTTAAAAAAACAAAAAAGTTAGGATCCTTTATAAAGGCTGAGGCTTATAGACAATATAATCAACTGTGGAGTCCTTCTTTTTCTGATGAATACAGTTGGGTGGTATTCAACATTTAGTGTTCTATTTATAAAATATGGAATCTTACATTCTCCCTAGCATTTCCTCATGGTAATCAGTTACTGCTATTGAAACACATGGACCTGGAAGATTCTGATGAGGGAATGTTTGATGGAATGTATTGCAGCAAAAGCTGTGTTTTTTTTGTTTTGTTTTTAAACCTCTGCTTGGGCATTATATAAAAAAGATTTTGGGCATAAACCTGCAACAAGTATTTATAATTTGAACTGAGCATATGATGAAAAAATACAGTTAATAGTTAAAAGGTAATATTTTTAGAAATATAAGGAGATCCATATATATATATATATATATATATATATATATATATTTAAAAGCATGTAAAGCTACATGTTATTCATGACTTTGTAACAGCTGAGATTGGTGTCACCTCTTCCCTGGCCTTTTGATTGGTCCAGAGTTTCTCAACCAGCGTTCTATCATAGGTTGCTAAAGGTTCTACCTATAAGGGTGACACTCTTCCTAGTGGCCATGTAGGAGGAATTCTTCCCACTGGCTACCAAGCTAATGCACTGTGAGCTGTGGTAGTTATAGGAAGGGTTCCCTGAAGACCTGAAAGTTATTTCAAGGTTTCCCCCATGTTAAAAAGATCAAGAAACAGTGGATTAGACGATCCGATTCAGGCAATCTGAGTTCAGATCTGACATTACTGTCACCTGCACAAAGAATGAGATTAGTAGTGACCAGTCTTTATTACAGGAAGCTCCTGTACCCGAGTATAACACAGAACACAAGACCAGTCACCCCGCACAAGGAATGAGACCAGTAGTGACCAGTCTTTATTACAGGAAGCTCCTGTACCCGAGTATAACACAGAACACAAGACCAGTCACCCTGCACAAGGAATGAGATCAGTAGTGACCAGTCTTTATTACAGGAAGCTCCTGTACCCGAGTATAACACAGAACACAAGACCAGTCACCTGCACAAAGAATGAGATTAGTAGTGACCAGTCTTCATTACAGGAAGCTCCTGCACCCGAGTATAACACAGAACACAAGACCAGTCACCTGCACAAAGAATGAGATCAGTAGTGACCAGTCTTTATTTCAAGAAGCTCCTGTACCCGAGTATAACACAGAACACAAGACCAGTCACCTGCACAAAGAATGAGATTAGTAGTGACCAGTCTTTATTACAGGAAGCTCCTGTACCCGAGTATATATATATATATATATATATATATATATATATATATATATATATATTATATTTATATACCTTTTCCTAGTTTGCCTTTTATTTTTTAGTGGGGTGTGTTAACTTAAAAATGTATTATTTACCCACCAAAAGTTTTTCTGCACATTGAGTACCAACCTCTTAATTATTAAATTTGACTCTTGGAATAGAAGGCAGTAAAAAAGAAGCCCTAGGGATGAAAACCATAGCAGTGTGTCCTTTTCTTACATTGTCACAAGGCATCCATCATTCACATTCATAACACTGGTCAACAAACACCTTTCTTCCATCACCTTTATATTTTGATGAAACCTCTCCCCTTGTTCCTCACTTAAATCGCCAGGGTTTTCTAGAAATTTTTTCAAATGGCTATGGGGATTCAGTATCAGTCATGTAACTTGTGACAGTTTCCGAATGTGGGGTCCATCAAAGATTCCAGTTAGACGAACGAGGAAAGGAGTTCAATTTTTGGTTGGAGCGAGCAGAAGGGAAAGGGGGAGGGGTGGTAGGAGGAGGAGAAAGGAGGGGTCAGTAGGAGTTAAAAAGATCAGGAAAAGGAAGGTCTTTTCGTAAGAGACAGCAGACAGGGAAAGTTTTTCCCACCCTCCCTGCCTTTGGTTATTGTGGGTACACTATTGGGTGGTTTGGTTGTCTGTGGTTGGCGGTTGAGGCTCTCGAGGGGAGTGTGCTGTTTTTGTAATAATTATATTGGGGGACCCATCTAAGGTATGGAGTCCCCGGTTTGGGTTGACAGTTTGGTGTAATTTGTTGGTGGGTCTACACAAGAAACTTTTATTTCCATTCCCGAGCTGGGAGTATAGGCGGCTGGGAGCAATTGGTTTTTAAGGAGCAGATCCCAAAAGGTATAAAGTGGTGGCCTTTGAGGACCTGCAACCAGTAAGCAATAATTTGGGAATCAGTATTATTATTGTATTGTTATTGGTATTGTTTATTTTGATATTATTGTTATAATGCTTTGTGTATTTATTATTTTGTTCATTTGATTATTTATGTTTATTTATAGAGGTCTTTTTTATTAGTACTGATATATTGTTATATTGTAATTTATATTGATTTTTTTATATGGTATTTAGTAATATTTGGGGTTAAATAAAAGGGGAGGGGATGGGGGAAAAGTTTTGAGGTTGGTGATAGGTATGGGAAGGAAAGCAAGTGTGCGAAGTTATGTTTTGCCACAGTCATGCTTTTAATTTTTCAGTAGTCAATCCAGGGAAGAATCTACAAATGTATTTGAAGCAATCACCATCCTTGTTCAGAGCTCTAACAAATTGCTTCATTAATCCTGGCTTTATGTGTAGTGGAGGGAGAACGATTTTTTTTCTTTGTCAACCATTGGCTCGTTAATGATGTTCACCTTTTTCACCATGTTCACCATGGAGGCCATGACACTTTTTTCCAGTGATCCTGCTTTGCTCTACTATACCAACAAGCAGATGAAACATGGGTACTTTGTGTATCCACTTTGCTGTCCAAGTATGAAGTTCACCATTTTGAAATCAACACATATGGACCATTGGTGTTCATGGACCCCGCAGAGTTTATACTGACAGGTTCAGTCAATAATCAGGAATTATCAGGAATAATATTATCAGGAGTTATCATAGAGCTATTGCTATAGTAATTGTTTTACTGTGCCAGAGAATGCAATGTGAAACCAAATGAATGCAGCAATTCATTTGGTTTCACATTGCATTCCCTGGCAAAGTAAAACAATTATCTCAATAAGAAGAAACAAGAACACATTAGAGGAGCATTCATACTGATACAGCTTTGGAATTGCTGCACGTTACAAAAGATTGAATATAAAACAAAAGAACTGAACTTTGCTCTTTGTAGTCATTGGCTTTCCCATACTATTGCTCCTGACTTTTCTGTGTTACTACTACACCCTGAAAAAATATAATAGATTTTTTTTTTTACTTTTTCCTTTTGTTCCTATCACATTTTTTGTCAGGTTAATATTGAAACTGTAGCTCTGCACACTAGGTAAAAAAAAAAAATGTCCAGATTATATTCCTTTATTGGATCTGAGATGCTGCTGTACTTATACTATGGTGAAGGAACACAATTTTTAACTTTTTCCAATTATTTTTGGTCCATGGTGTTGCTCCTGTGGTGCTAAGATCCAGGGGGGAAAAATTGATTTCCCCAATTATATATATATAGTTTTTTTTTCTTTCCCATAACTTTTTGTTCGCTCCACCATGCTGCCACCAGCGCAATATAATAATTACAATTTACAGGTACAAAAAAAGTTTGTCCTTATCATGATTATTTTCTTTGTCTGATCTGTTGATCCGTTATGATATTGATAATACTTCCATAATGCTGCACCCCAAGGAGGGGAGGTATTACTGTTTTGTATTCATTATTGTATTGAACTAATATTCTACTTTCTTAATTTTTTTTTTTATTATCAAACTCAAAAATATTCATTTTTATTAGCAAACTCCTTCTATGAAAAACTGAAGTGGAGCTCACTTGTCTTTCTGATGTTATCCTCAGTGTGCTGCTCTAAAGAAAAAAGTAGAAACTTGTTTGCCCATCAGGGCAATTGTCTCCAATACTCTCAAAAAAATAGTCATCTGCCAATACCCAAAAAAAGACACCATTCCCATACAATAGTGTCATCTCTCTATATGAGTGTTCAGATCATTTATCCTCTGCATTTCCAAATATAAAATAACCCTATAAGAACCCATGGGGGAAATTTGTGCTGCAAAATCGGATTCCAGGGAGGAATCGGAAATCCTTGGCTAAGTGGATTTTTAGAAGTTCACTAATCTTCTGATGCTGCTGGGCTGCTGATGTACCCTCGAAATAAATTACTGCTGAATTCTATTTTTTCCTTCAGCTTCGAGTTTCTGTGTTCATGATACTGCTACCAATACTCAAAGCATTACTTTATATGTATGAAATGCATATACATTTTGTCTTTTTTCGTGCTTCATAATGTTAATGTCACCGCTCATTTACCATACAAAAAAAAAAAACATAACGTGTTTTGTTTTCTTTATTTTTGTCATCCTCCTTGGTCTTCTGCAATCCTGACACTGCCGTTCCAAAAAGAACAAAAGAGGTCAACGTTTCAACAGTACAACACATGCCCTTGCACAATAATCAGAAATGGCAAGTTAATTAGCAAAACCATTTCCAAACATTTGCCCTACAAGGCTGTCCCCTGGACAATTTCCTGTTTTCAGTTCAAAGAAGGTGTTTTTTATTTGCTATTACATGAAGAAATAACTTTGACTTCATAAAGGTGATTTTTTAGGGTGAGAACTTTAGCATTTGGCTCAGGAGAAGCAGCAATACCAATTTCAATGCAAAGCTCCCAGCATAAAATTCAAACTCTTCTTAAAGTCAAGGTAAGATGGGTGAAATTTAATTGAAATTAAGTTTGTTGTAAAGTTAGCTGGTGATATCCACCTATGTTTTTTCCTTGCAGCACTAGAGAAATGATTAAAAAAATGTAATTGTTCCATGTACTTAACTTAGATTGGATTAGTCCAGTCCTATGACATTAAAATGATCACTGTGCAATGTATGCGCTATCATAACCTTTTCAAAGCTACACAAGAAACCCCCTGGTAAGCTGACAATGGATTCTAGCTTTCAGCTGACTTTCCAAAATTAATGCCTTTGTCAAATCCCATTCATTAATAATCCTAGTGTAATGAAATGGCAACCCAATGGCCATTATCACATGTTTTTTTTAGCTTCTCTGTTAACCAATATATGTTTCTACAGACCATTATTAAAATGTTGTATAAGTAAAACTAGTACTGAGAGTTTTATCAACAGAATATCTTATGAATGACCTTTAATATATACAAAGGTCAACACAAAGATTGTAAAATAAGAACCTAATAAATGCACATCATATTGACATTTTATACTTGGTTGAGTGAAAGAATGTCTAAATGAATGGTGTTTGTCTTTAAACAAAGCCATATAATACATTAAAGAAAGTAATCTTTAAGATTAAATACAATATGCTATGTTCTTGTCCCTTTTCCTCCCACAATTTGTTGATGTATTTTGTTGTTTAATGTTTTTTTTGTGTTTATTGGATTTTTGTATGCAATAAAACCAAAATGCTGAATAAGGTAATGAATACCAAGGTACATGGTGTTTCCAGATTTTTACATTTCTGTATAAAAAATACCAACTACCGACACATAATCAAAAAATCTTATAAAGCCTTAAAAACAATCTTGTCCACTTTAAATATTGCCTTTCCCAATGACACTAGTGCATTTACCTATGATGGTAAAATATTTCAGGAGAAAAACCAGCCAGTTTTACTCTTGCCTAGTATATGATAGTATTGGTATACATGCTTGTGTTGGTAAGGCCATGGGGACAGGAGTCTATATGACTAAAAATACATTTTAGAGTTCCTGCAACATAATGAGAGGGTTGGTATGCTATTGCAAGGTGTAGCGTGTGCCAACAGCTTTGGTTTTTTACCTGTTTGGTGTTAAGCACCGGCCATGTAAAACCGAATTGCACCGCAATGGTCCACTATACAAAACTTGCTTCCATCAGTAATGTCCTTTCATTTGCTGCACTTTCCCCATGGTAATTGACTCTAATATACAGTTTGGAACTGCTTTGAAGGGAACAGAGTGGAAAGCCTTTGGGGAGGTGTTAACAACACATGAGTTTCCCTCTTTGATGAATTAAGTTGTAATATCTTATATTACAATTTGAGACATGATGTTTCACATGCGGTATGTTTTACCACAGCTTAAGACAAAAAAGAAAAAACTGGTGTTGAACTTTAAAAATAAAACTTGAGAAGTGCTGACCAACTGTACCATAAAATCCATGTTTGCTTGCTTGTTAGGTTCACTATGTGTTTTTATGGCTAATTACATTAAAGTTTACAGCAGAAGCAGCATTTACAGTGCCAACATGCATTTAAAGAACATCTACTGTGAAAATATCACCCACTTAAAGTCATTAACAAGAGAAAAGTTCAAGAAGAGTAATTATGTTTATTCTTCCAGTAAATATTGAATATAAAGGTAGATGCTACACATACGCCCATTTTTTTTGTATTATCAACAGTTTGTATATGCAGATGATTTCCTCTCTTTTTAAATTCTATTTATTGTTATTTTTTACATTTTATTGTATTGTATTTGTATTTATATTGTATATTGTATTTTATTTATTTTACATTTTATTTTTTACATTTATTTATTTATTTATTTTATGTTTTTAGTTGAAGCCAGAACTTTTTATACACTTGGTGAAGACTGTAAGGCGTACCGTGTGACCCTTCCACCGATTTTATACTTACACACTAAAAATTTGTATTATCATTTAAGATATCTACTTTGTGCGGGGCTAAAGTAGTTTCTTCTAACAATGTTTACAGATCTATTATTATACTTTTTATTGACTATATCACAGTGGGTCACAAGTTTATCTATACTGGTAGAATCGCCTTTATTTTGTTTAACCAGAGCCAGGGTAGCGTTCTACAAGATTCTTACAAATAAGTTTTTGGATTTTCCCTACTCCATTAAGTGTAACTGGGACAGGTTCATAATCCTCCTTGCTTGGCCAGGCTTAAAGTGTTCTGCCCACAAATTTTGAGATCAGGGCTTTTCATACTTACTGTCCTTAAGCCATATTGCCACAACTTTGAAGGTATGCTTGGGGTTATTGTCCATTTGGAAGACCCATTTGAAATTGAGCTTCAACTTCCTTACTAAGCTCTTGAGATGTTGCTGCATAAAACCTACATAATGTTCCTTCTTCATAACCATTTTGTGAAGTGCACCAGTCTCTCCTGCAGCAAAGCAACCCTACAACATGGTGCTCCTGTTCCCATTGATAGTTGGGTTGGTGTTATTTGGCTTGCAAACCTCATCCTTTTCCCTCCAAACATAAAATGGTCATTATGGCCAAACAATTTGATTTCATCAGATCAGAGGACATTTCTACAGAAAGTAAGATCTTTGTACCAATGGAACAAAGGGGGCTTTGGGATGGTGGCATTTTCTTTACTGAGCAGCCTTTTAGGTCATGTGGACATAGGACGTGTTTTACTGTTCATGGATACTTGTCTTCCTGTTTCTCTCTACATTTTCCCAATGTCCATTGCCATTCTGAGATTGATTTACACCCTTCATTTGCCATTTCAAACTGCAGTCTGACTTTTTTTGTTGGGGCTTTGGGGTGGTGGCTTTTTCCCTGCTGAGCAGCCTCTTAGGTCATGTTGATAAAGGACTTACTGTTCATAGATACATGTCTACCTCTTTCCTCCAACATCTTCCCAATGGGATTGATTTGCACTCTTCATATGAAAGTACATTTTTTTTTAGGAGACAGAATGCATCTTCTTCCTGAACAGTATGACGGCTGTGTGGTCCCATGTCACCAAATTATTGTTTATACAGATACACACAAAACCTTCAGGTGTTTGGAAATTGATCCCAAAGATAACCCAGATTTGTGGAGGTCCACAATTTTTCTAAGGTCTTGGCTGATTTCTTTTTATATTCTCATTATGTCAAGCACAAATGCAGTGAGTTTGATGGTAGGTCTTAATATACATGACTCCAATTAGGCTAATTGGCTATCAGAAACTAATTGTCTAATTGTCTAAAGGTTTGATATTATTTTCTGGAATTTTCTATGCTGTTTAATACAGACACAGTTAATTTGGTATGTAAACTTGTGACCCAAAAGAATTGTAATAAGGTCAATGAAAAGGGAAATAATCTGTTTATGTCCGTAGTTGTAAGAAATTTTGTTTGTCCTGCACATTATGAACAATTTATAGTGAGTTAGTATAAAACCTGTGGAAAGATTATAATCTTGTATGTGTTATTTGTAGCTTTGATGAAGGAGGATCCATCGAACGTCAGAAACATGCATCTGAATAAAACTAAATCTAGACTTTATACTTTCTGCATTCCCCACTTACCTTCTTGCACACCGTCAATAACAAGTACAATGGCATACTTT
This sequence comes from Pyxicephalus adspersus, assembly GCF_032062135.1. NCBI lineage: Eukaryota > Metazoa > Chordata > Amphibia > Anura > Pyxicephalidae > Pyxicephalus > Pyxicephalus adspersus. Next base: position 26,669 of record NW_027317047.1, read on the forward strand.
AGAAAAAGTATGCTTGATTGAAGTCAATTCAAGACATTTACAAAGATGTTTTCATGTCTGGGACTAAAATGACTCAATCGAACCAAGTACACTCTGTTTTTAAGGTTGGCGGAGAATGGGTAGAGAATCTATCCAACTGTTTTTCTTTTAACCAAAAACATCTTTGTTGCTCGTATTGTGAGAACTGATTGTGCCATTTTTGACTTCAGTGTTTACCTCATGCAAAGACCTCTGTAACCTCCAAAATGGCCAAATGGCAATGGAAGGTACATCATATATCTGCAAATTCTGTTTTAAGTGTATTGGTCTTTTAGTGTGTAGTGTGCACACCAATGTGCTTTGCAATGTGTTCTAACATACATTACTACTATGATAACATAAACCTAGCCTTCAGGGTTCCAACTATCCTCGTTATCTGGAATTTATTGATATTATGTTATGCAAAATGGAGCTAGAACACACAAAGACATTTAGAAACACCAAAAAGTCTCAGGTAGATAGGAATTTAGGACAGAAGAGTCTAGATGTTGGGTCTGATTTATTAAAGCTCTGCAAGGCTGCAGAGGTTACACTTTTATCACTGAAGCTGGGTGATCCAGCAAACCTGGTATGAATCTGGTTCAAGATTGAAAACATTTGCTAACAAATAGCAAATTACTTTTAACAATTCTATTCTAGGTTTGCTGGATAACTTAGCTTCACCGTGGAAAGGGTATCGTCGCCTGTGTCATGGAGAGCTTTAATAAATCAGGGTCATTGACGCAGCTCATCAGGACCTACCTGTAAATAAAAGAATATGAAGTTTGTTCAAGGTTTCAGTGGGACTTTAAAAGTGACAATTGCGGGATATAAATTAGGGTGAAAGTACAGGATGGGAACACTGTTGTAAAAGCTACATAGATACTTCCACACTGTGAGAGGACAATATGTCTCTCAAGCCCCCTGTGAACCTGATGAGACCAGTAGGTGATAGTGTGATAGGTGATAGCGTTTTGGTGATAGGTGATAGCGTGTCCATGTGTGCAGATGTTTTGTCTGAGTCTTAGATAGAGTGCTTAGCCTTTATCACTGGTTATTTTGTAGTCTAGTTACATCACTTGTAGATGTACGTGAATGTGATATGCTTTTCTCCTTCAGTCTTCTCAAGGCTGGAGATGGGTGTTTCTTATTCTCTAGGAAACATGGGTTTCTTATTTTCTAGGAATGCGCCCCATGGACTTTTTCATTGTAGTTATTGGGATTTTCTGTGCTTAGTTGTTTTCGTCAGGTTAGCATCATTCCACCAGCCTTGTTGTTTTATACATACGAGACAAGACCTTTAGGTATATATACAGGTCACCCAAATTAACCAACAAGCCTTAAAAATGCAAATGTTCACCAAAAGGTCTTATAAAGAACTAGGAATTTGGTTAAAGAAATGTAAGTCAACATACCAAGACATAACAACATTAAAACACATAGCAGATGCATCATAAATAATGTGAAAATATGTGTGTTTTGATTCGAAAAAGACAATGTACAGGTCCTAGAGCATCTTGATGTCTACTTTCGGTTGATAGCCCTGTGTTGTCCTCGGAAAAAGGAAGTTAGGAGTGTGGTGAAATGAGAAAACCAGATTGTAAGCAGGAATTGTTGCAGTTCATTCACACATGGAGATGGCAGGTTTTGCCCTTTAGCAAGAATACAAGATATGATTACCTGTTTTCTGCAATAGGCAAAAAAGCAATAGTCTCAGCTCTGCAGACCCATCCTCCTCGACTTTAATACACACTCAATGTATTGCGTACCTGCTGATATCAAAGGGCTGCTGGGCACAGCACTTGTAATTGAAGTTGATTATGCATGTAAACAAACCTTGGAACTGTCAGACTCTGGCCTTGAGACTCCAGGCTTTTAGGTAAATCTCAGCGTCTCAGGGCTTGGGGCCAAAATCGTAGGATCACTCAGCCTTGAGTCCTATTTATGCCACATATTTCAGTCACTGCCTTTGTAGCCACATAGTCTATATTTTACAATTACTGGCAAAAATACCTGCTCTGTAATATTGGTTATAATAGTAATCAGACATGGATAATGCTGAATACTTGTTTAGCCAGGAATGGGGGAACCCCCTCTCCCAGAACTCCCTGGGAATATAAACTCTACTTGCCAGCCCAGGTAACCCTTATATATCAGGTCTTGTCAGGCTGAGGCTTTCTATTGACGAGTTCTGGGTGGAATGAAAAAGCCCACCCACTCTTTCCTTTCATTCCTGAGCCCAGGACCCTGGTTACTCATTATCAAACACTCGGTTGGCATACTGGCCCTGGGCCCCATTCCCAGTACCTTGCCACCTCTCTAAAGGGACTGAAAGCCAAAAATGAGGGAAATGTTCACTCCATCTAGGACCCATTCCTGCGATGATTTAAAATATATATATATGTGTGTGTGTGTGTGTGTGTGTGTGTAGGTGTGGGTGTGGAGACTTCCTTCCTAAATTTGTCAGCATAGAAACCATTCTATGGCATTGCTGACTTGATTTTTATGATACACAGACTGTCGTCCTCTTCCCTCATTACTGCTCAGGAACCAGTATATGTATATGAGTTGGGGTAGATGAAATGCAATGGATCAGCTGGGCCAGTTAAAACTGGGAGGTGTACTTTAACCACTTAAAATAATGTTTTTCAAACATTTTTGACTTGGGGCTACCCCCCTAACACAATCTTGCATACGATTTTATTCACACTAGATTGAGCAAATCACAGAGCCTATTTTAGAGCATGCTGGCAATAGCACAAGTTGGAGCCTAAAGCTTTAATGCGGACATTTTAGAAAGCATGCCCAAGTCGTGGCCCAATGGCTGCATGTAGCCCATTGGTGCAAATACTGTAGCAATTTTTTTCACTCCTAGGTATGGATTGAAGGGCCGTACACGTGATACCTCCTGTTCAATAATCTCACTTAAGGAAACCCCCAGCAGCTTTTTCATAGTCTGAAGTGGCTGTAAATATTAAACAGCTAGCTTTACAGGGCTGGACCTAAACCAAGTTTTCTACAGTACAGCCAACAATCAGAAACTTTCACAGAAAAGGTAACAATCAATACTGTATTGAAACTATAACAAACATATCCGCAGAGTCAAAATCAGTACAGTACTGACACAAACATGTATGCTGAGACACAATCAGTATCATGCTAATTCAACCAGAAACATCTAAACAGAGTTACAATATAAACCATAGCCAGAAACATGTCAGTAACGATCAAATCATTTTCATAAAATACAGATTGCTGGGAGATACTGCAGGTTTCTGGGGGGCTTTGGAGGTAGCCGGGAGGTATTGCAGTTGACTGGGGGGGAGGCGCTTTGAAAGGGGGTAAAAGAACACTGACAATAGGGTTCCCATTTTTGAGATGAGAAATGAGATATTCATTTGGCTCAATTTGCTTGAAGACAAGGTTGCTGAGTAATGAAGCCTCCAAACAAATATTTTACAGAAAGCAGACAAAGCCAGAGGCTCCAGCAATGATATAGTGGTATACAAACAGTACGAAGAACCCAGCCATTGCCTTGGTAAGCCAGTTTAAGGAGTGATTTCACAGTAAGAAGAATGCTAGGGGAGTGGGAGACTTCAAAGTCAGAAAGAGAGGCCTGGAGCAGGGGAACGGAGGGAGGAATAGTGGAAGGCCTGCATGACTGAAAGGGGATTGGGAGGAGGCAGTGGAAGGGTTAAGTGCCAGCATGTAGGGAGGGGAGGTTATTAGTAGCATGCAGGGGGTGACGTAGTTGGGGGAGGGAAAAGAAGAATGAAAAAGGGGGCAGAGACGGAAGAGGAGGGTCTTTTTCAGTGGGACCGAGAAAGTCAAAGAAAGTTTCCCACCCTCCCTGTTTTTTGGTTGGTTAGGGGAAGTGTGTGGGTAGGTTCGGTTGGCAGTGAGGTCCTCGAGGGAATGTGTTGTATTTTACTGGTTCAGTGGGGGTAAGAGTCTCATCTATGGTATGGGACTCTCTGTAAGGTTGGTGATGGGAGTTGTTTAAATTGTTTGGTTTGTAGGGGTGCGAGTGCCTCTCGTATTGTTCCCAAGCTTGAGGTTGCGGCTGGGTACATATTTATCACGGCGGTGCAGACCCATAAAGTACGGGGGTTAAAAGTAGCGGGGCCTTCGCGGAGCAGTAACCAGGGGCTGTGTTTTGAAGTTTTAGGTAAAGATGTTTAATTAATGTATCTGTTATGGTTGTTTTACGGTTGTTTATGTAATTTTAGTAAATATTTTATCTATTATTTATTTATACTGTTATTTATGGTTAATTTATTAAAGAGTTTAATATTTAATAAGTTGTTGTTAATAAATGGCCTGAGAGCCATTTTACCAAGGTGGTGTGTCGGTGTCTATTTTGGGTAAAGGGGGGGGGACACTGAATGCAGGAACTCAGCCCTATCCCAGTCAAGACTTTTCAGGTAAGTGAGGTATGGATGGGTGAGAGTTTTGCTTGATTTAGGCTCTGTTAGCCTGAAATAACAAACAAGTACAAACATTTTAAAGCAACTGGAAGGCTAAGTGTCGTGGTTGGTTTGTGGATTCAGCAAACTGGGCCCCCTCACTCCCTAGGACCCCAATTGACAGAATGGCTGGGGTGCAGGGAGCTGGAATGATGTGCAATCTTTGTTGCTCAGGGTCCCATTTTTCAACCAAGAATTTATCATCACTTTTCGGTGTTTCTGCAGTGTCCTAGCGCACCAGAGTCTCTTTGGTCAATAATCTGATGATCCTGGAATGCACCTGTTTAGGAAGCCAGAACACCCACTGCAGACAGTAAAGCCACATACACATGTGCAATAATAGTTGTCGGAAAGGATCTTTCACAATCATTTCCCACGACTATTATTGCACGATGCATGAATGAGTGGTGTATATACAACACTGTTCTGCTCTATGCAGAGGGGAGGGGGCGAGTGACGGAGCGGCACCCCGCTGCGGGCTCTCTTCCTTCCCTTGCATTAGGATGGTTAGTCGTCCATCGTCCGTTGACCTGCCAGGACGGTTGTTCGGACGATGGACGACTGGCGCTGTACACACTCCAGATTCTCGCCCGATATCGGCCTTAAGCCGATTGGGCGAGAACCGTTGAGCGTGTGTACTTAGCTTTACTCTAAAACTATATCTGTATTAAAAAGCACAACCATCCAATCATACCTGCACTGAACATCTGAATGCTTTTGGTAGTACAGAAAGCATAGAAAAGGGAATTTTGGGTTCTGGGAAGCACAAAGTTATTGCCCTTGGTTAAAGATCTGTAAAGATTTCTGCTGTGGATCACCAGGAACTTCAGGAAGCTTTCCAATTTTCTTACAGCGCCAAGGTTTTTTTTTTCATTGGATGAATTTTTATTGACAAAGAACAACCATCTATTACAGTCATTTTTGTTAAATGAAAAAGAAAAGAAAAAAGAATTCACAGACAAAAGGAAGACCACACACAGTGTGGTTCTCATACCATAAAGCAGTTCAAGTAGGCTTGCATAACAGAAACATCATCAATAATTGTGGTATTTAATTATCTATACTTATAACCACTGTGCAGGGTAAAATTGACTACGAAAGATTTGTAAAGTGTTGTATTTTTTATGTATCACCTAAAGAAATCATCGTTGTTCATAGCAACTTGTGCATTTGTATAAAGTAACAGTTCTTTACCTTCACAGTATGGGCATGGTAATACTTTTATTATTAGATATGTACAGTTTTGCATATTACTAATTTGGGTAACCCCCTAAACTGCCTGTGTGCTAAGGAGGCTGCAGATCAACTTGGTCACTAGTTTCATGTTTTGCCATTTTTTAAGATATCTATGTTTTACCTCGTAGCTAATCTAAGTGAATTGGTGAACTTGTTTTGACTTAAACAGGATCATTATCTTAGAGTTCCAGGACCCCCATACCTGGTCTGGTTTGGAGACATCATCATGACTATATATGATGAACTTTTGGGTGTAAGGCCCTGGTCCAGCAACAGTACCCACCGGACCAGAGAGCCAGGAGGAACCCACATAAAAGGCAGTACCAAAATTCCAGCACAGACCAGTCCAGTAATTTAGAGCAAGAGGTTATACACAGGGATTCTGTCCACCAGTTGAAGTACACAAGGGCAAGACAAAAGCAGAGTTGGGGTCACAGGCAGCATAAACTCATACGGTAAGAAACATGCAAGGTCAGAAATGGTAAATCAGACTAATTCATAAACCAGCAGCATGTCACCCTAGCTTAACACTACAACAAGCACTGGTGACTGTGAGCACAGATGCTATAAAGTCCTAGCAGCCAATGGCAGCACAGGATAGTGTCAGAGACTAACCTACCTTTAGCTGTACACAGCCCCCTCTTATGTGCTGGGGATGCCAAATAAATACATCAGGCTGCACAGCTAAAGCGACTCAGGGGCTGCTGCTATTTATTTACTCTCCTTGCTGCAGCAAGTGACATTGCTCGACGAACTAGGCAGTGTGGGATACTGAGGTGGCGCTGAGCACGAAATCGCCGGCCCCATAAGGGTTTCCTAACTATGGAAAGGTTATTACTTTGTAAAGGTTCATGTTTTTGCATACCACTAAGATGTAACCCCCCCAAACAACCTGTGCACTAAAGAGGCTTCAAGGGCATTAGGCAGGGTGCAAGGGTCGGGTCACTTGTTTCCTGTGGTTGTGAGTCAGTTGCTCCAAATGAAAAAGTGGTACAGTAAGGCAAAGTGGGGTCTCTGCAAGGTAATTTGGAGAGTTTAGAGTGTCCAGTATATCTGACATAATAGAAATAATTGAGTCGACCTGAGTTAATCTCCTGCCTCAGCCCATCTCCTCATCTGACCTTTGTCTTCCATCCATTTTCTTCACATTGTAAGTAAGTAGCTGTAGTAGGGGGATTACTATGGGACTGCCAAATAAATAATGGTGGTAAAATTGATAAATGGAAGTAATCACTTTTGAAAAATAGGATTAAGAACCAGGTATCTAGAGATGTTTATTTAGTATTATTCCTTATCTATATAGTATACTTGATTTAGAATTTTTCCTTTTTTCAGTTAAGGGGGCTTTTAAGGATACCGCTCAATGTTTTTTAAAAGTACAAATTCTTTATTTCCTTTGACATATTAAAAAGAATGCAAAATGACATTTTACACCTTTAAAACAATAGCTGAACTTTAGCTCAATCTCACAACGTTAGTCACTCATCTGTTTCACTACAATACATGAATTCATAAAGGGTGACATAATATTCACCAAAGATGTCTCATATGGTCTAGTCCAAATGCAAATATCAACTGGGGATAGCTGATAGTTTGATTCACACTGTGCTGTCATAGATTCATCGATGCATTTCATGATTAAATTATGCTTCATAACTGTGATCAAAGCAAAATATAGATCTAGTCTGTTATAATATCTAATAAAATGTATTAATTTTTTTCCTTGGTTTCTTTCTTGGATCAAGGGATCTGCACAAGTAAAGGTGAGTGAGTTTTTTTTTAGTCTAGTCCCGCGTTATTGTTGAGTGTAAATGATGTTTGAGATATTATAATAATAAGCAGTGATAGGGACCTAAGACATCAGGGACCCCATGGCTGAAAATTAGGTAAGGAGCATAAGGGAAGGCCAACATGACTGGGCAGACAGGGAGTAGACTGCTGAAAGTTAGGTTTTGTGATCGGGTTAAAAAGGGGGGGTGGTAAGAAGGGGGAGGTAAAGGAGGGGCAGAAGGTCAGAAGAGAGACAGTTCAGGGAAAGTTTTTTCCCACCCTCCCTCCCCTATGGTTGTTGTTAGTAGAGTTATTTGGGTGGCATTGTGAGGGTTTTGGTTGGTCATTAGTGTGGGTGGTTGAGGTCCTGGTGTGCTGTGGTTAATAATTCTGGTTTTAGGGACCCATCTATGGTATAGAGTACCTGGTTTTTGGTTAATGGTTTGGTGTAAATAATTTGGGAGGTCTGCACAAGAAGAAAAGTATATGTTCGCTCCCAAGCTGGAAGTATGGGCGGCTGGGAGCAATTGTGTTTTTAAGGTGCAGACCCCAAAAAGGTATAATGTGGTGGCCTGAGAGGACCAGCAACCAGTAAGCTAAAATTGGGGAATCAGTATTGTTATAGTATTGTTATTGTTTAACAGTTATTTATTTTATAGTATGTTTATATTGGTTATCTATATGTGTTATATATGTTGTTATATTATTTATATTGTGTTTTTGATAATAAAGTTAGTTAGTTAAAAATTTGTTAATAAAAGGCCTACGGGCCATTTAACCAACATATGGTGTGGTCTTTATTTTGAGAGGTTAAGTGTTAAAAGTGAGTGGGGTAACAAAGGGGGGGGGGGGAATGAAGGGTTTTTGGTAGTGGGGGGATGCAAGTCTGCGTAACTATGTTTTGCCACAGTCATGACTAAATTTATTAAAAAAGCATGTAACAAAAACTAATCAACACTTTACATTGAGCAAATAATTAAAAAATACATAAGCAGATCTATCAGCACAAAGAAAGTAAAAAACAACGGAAGATACTAAAAGAAGTTTATATAGACAGGTAAAAAAAATGGATAGTACAATTCCTTCTTTTTAAAGACATGCCTCTAGCTTCCAGCCTTGGGATAGCGATTTATTGAAGAAACATCACCAGAGAAGGTAACTATAATTACACCAAACTAAATGCGTGTTTTGCCCGTGGCAAGAAGTCTGCTGGCACACCTCATCTGCTCGTAGGCAGCAGCCATCAGTTTTGCACGCCTCCCTATCATACCTGCCATGTTTCCTCCAAGGGTCAGGGGCAGACATAGGGACGGGCAAAGTGTGCCACTGCCCAGGGGCCCCAGACCCACCTTAGCCAACAAGCGCCCCCAAGGGGGCTCAATTCAGTTCACAGTGGCCCACTATGCCCGCCACTTTCAAGGCTCCCACCATACCCAAACAAAATTTTATCTCTATCCCTTAATCCTATTCAGACCTCTGCTATGAAAGAACACAATGCTCATAACCTCCCTGTTTGACCAGAACTGGATATAGAAACGGGAACTGAAACTTGGTATTCAAATCCAAGGTTGGTTCAGTGCCCATAAAACTGATTGATACAAAGCTATACCGTACAATAAGAGTGTGTACTTAGCATTTTACCATTATTTATGCATACAATTGAGAGATGCAATAAATTATGATTTATGGACCAAATATTTAGGAAACTATTGACTTTTTTTGGATCAATATGATATTGCTATTAAAGGTATGGTATT
>NW_027317048.1:0-35855 GCF_032062135.1 Pyxicephalus adspersus
AAGTCACATAACCCCATATTTCCGACTCTAGATAAATATTTTTGTTTCCTATTTTTTTCCTGCAGCCTCTCCGTGGAGGTTCTCAGGCTCCGAGCATTCCTCCTGAGGGCCTGTGACATCTCCGAGACTTCTTGTTTTTGTTCTGAATAAAGTATCTGATGATCTGTGTTCAGAGCGGCTGTGCGAGATCTCAACTTTATTCAGTTGTTAATTAGCTGTTTCCTGCCCCTAATGAAGTGAGTGCGCCGGCTGCGGATTAACATTCAGCCGCTGCGACGTCTTGTTTACGCTTCCAGATGTTTTCTCTTTATCTGCGAGTTCCTGCTGACAGCTCCAGCGAGATGATAAATCACTCGTATTATGGCTGAAACGCATTTCGAAATTGAAATGTGCCAATGCTTGAAACCGCTCCAAGGATGGAGCGTCACTTAGCGGGTCAATAATCGGATCGCTGCAGCGGCGGGCGGCGTCCGCATATTAGAGACAAGGGGCGGAATTGATGTCCATATTACAAATGTTGTATTGAGATGATGAGTGTCAGTACCGCGTGTGAGAGGGGGTAACCGCACCCGCAAATGGCAGCAGTTTAATCAATTTATAACTAGCTAGAGAGGTGCATGCAGGAGGGGTGCATTACTGGAAAAATTCTGCAGAACTCTGCTAGGAACCGCTATAGAAAGTAAATGACTCCGTTGCTTGCATTTCCAGCTTCACCATGCCAATTGGCCTCTGTAAAGTTGTGAGAACAGGCCTTCAGTGACACATATGACACCCAGCCATGAAGACTTCTCATATGTAATAAATGCAGAAACAAGACTTCTCTTATGTAATAAATGCAGAAACAAGACTTCTCTTATGTAATAAATGCAGAAACAAGACTTCTCATATGTAATAAATGCAGAAACAAGGTTTTTTGTCAGCCGCTCAATGAGTTATAATTGGCAGTTACTTAATCAAAAGCAGCAATGAATGGTGCACAAAGGGGGGCATATTCACAATTGTTGCATTATGGAAAATTAAATATGACCGCTGCCCCCATGTCTCATTGCCGAGCTGTATACACGATAGATTTTTGATGCCCAGGACAGACATTTAAGATTAAAATCTAGCGTCTGACCACTGATATTAGAGAATCATTTCTCTGGATCACTATATACCCAACAAGAGGGAATGCTACTTGTTCTAATTGGGGAGGATGCGGTAGGGCCCCCCCCATTCCTCATCCCCTCTCCATAGAACAGGTCAAAGCTGTCTATCATTATACTTTTGCTGGAAATTAGCACTACTATTTCCAGTGACAGTGCACATCTATATGGGGAATTATAAGGATTTAGGGGCCACACTAACCTACAACCTGCAGCTTAAACTGTAAGTAAGCCGTAACTGAATGGCATTCATGTTCAGATGAGTAGTTATTGCAAGCTGTACAGTTGTGGAACAATACTGAACCACCCAAAGCCCTGAGTATCAATGAAATGTTTGGTGAGTTTCAACCCCATTTTTTGCAGGTGGTTTGGTTATTTAAGAGGCTCCATGCAGCATCTCACATTATTCTGCTGTTGAACCTCTTCCATTGACGTGAATGGGAAATCTTATCAACTACATTGGTAAGAATTTGCAAATAATTAAAGCATTTTAAAAGACAGCAAATGACCAATGATTTTTTTCAAGAAATGAGTGCACGCCAGTCCCTCCCGATCACCTCTCCCAGGAGCATAGGGTTTGAAATTAAACACCCAGGGGCCGGAATTTGCACTCTGCATCATATAATATTGTCAATTTTATAAAAAATTATCTTTTGTAATATATTTACTATTGATAAAAAAAATGGATTTTTAGGTCTTTCGTGTGTAAATATCAAACTCAGCTGTCTTCTAACCCGTCTCATTCATCTAACGGAACCATCTCCTCTCTTCTATAAACCCTCAGCTGCTGCGTCGCCTCCTTCAGCCCAGTAAAGGGAATACAATTCCTCCTCTCCTTGCGATTTTATTCAGGTTAGCAGCACTGAACACAATTTAATGCCTCACATTATAATTGATTAATCATTTCATCTTTGTTTTTTCCTTGACTGAAGTGCAGCTGTCAAATTGTCCTGTATTTCAGGGTTATAGGGAGGATATAATTGATTGTCTGCACTCTCCGGCTTGTGGCCCCCAAGGACTGCACAGCCCTGCTGGATTACATGTTACAGACAATTGTTTGGAATATCTGCGGGCAGAATCCAGACACACATCCTCCGGGGTCCAGGATAAGTCCTGCTGTGAAAATGACTCACGGTAGGTCTTAAAGGCAACTGGCAATAGCAATATGCAACAAAATAACAGATTTTGTCTTTGCATACATTTCATGTAAATTAGCCCTGAATTTTGCCACGTGGCAATGCCAAGCCAAAAAAGGGAGAAATCCAGTGCCAACTTCATATTGCATGACATGGCTTTGTTAATAAACAAAGCTGTGCCACTGGTATAGATTTTTTAATCAACAACACTGACAGGCTAATCACATGAATCTGTTTACCTACAAACTATTAGTAATGGGGTAAACCTTGGGGTCAGCTTTTTGTGGTACAAGAACAGCTCCTGGATTGCTGAAACGAGCGTCTGTAACCCCCAGGAGACATTTAAAGTCCATTGTACCCATACAAACCAAAAATGTCATCTTCCAGATTCTGTGATTGGTCATAGCCCAGGAAATGCCAAAAGAGTAGCAGCAGAAACACTAAATTGACCCCCATGGGGGAGGAGGTAAGTGAAAACCTGACACCTTGACAAAGTTAGCTTGTTGGCTGATCCTAAGTTTGGTGCACAAAAAATTTGATATTCTACCAGTTAAAAGTAAATTGACAGTACATTTGTTGTTATGAAAGCTGGATTTTCCACAAAGCAACCGGGAGCCTAGGGGCCAATTGGTGTCCAGGGGGCCCAGCTACAACCTGCTACTCCAGCAGTAAGTGCAATTTCCCCGGATGTATGCAGCTGGTGTCCTTTAGCACCAAACACTGGCAATATAAATAGGGGGCTTCTAGTATTCTTATTGCAACCCCCATCACGGTCAAGTGTAGAAATGGAACACGGCCCCTTTATGGCTTACTTCCTCTCTCTCTTCTCATGTTATTATAACATTTGTTTGGCATGTTTTTCAGTTTGTAAGTACTTGGTACTAAAAGATTGTTCAGAGTACCACAGGGCCCATAGTTTTCCTGCCCTTGGGTTAAGCAGAACAGAGAATGCCAAAAGAACCGGTCTGCAACCTGCACCACTGAGGTGTGCACTGTACATAGGAGCTCTTTGGTCCTCAGGGGCCTTGTCCCGGCATTATTGGGCCATGTTAGAATCTGAATCTTTAAGTGTAATTAGGAGAGATTTGTATATACAACATGTAACTTGTGTCACATTACCCAGCGTGTATATTCATTGCTCATCTAATGTGCAAAGTTTCCATCATTTCCCCATCACCTGAGGAAATAGACATCATGTACAATGGAAGCCATCAGACCGGCCCGTTATAAAGCCATACATTGCAGAAAGGAATTAGTCACTGTACACATGACGTCCCTGCAGACTGGTTGGTAGGGCCGCTGTGCTGAGTGCCGCCAAAATCAATAACAGCAGAAAATGGACATTGAGATCAACGTCATACTGAATATCGACTCGCATTTGTTTCATCAGCAACTTGTTCAATAAAAAACCTATGGTGAGGGGGTATGGGGGCTGCTATGGTTATCTCTGCCGAAAATACCGGATTTCTGGCTGTCCTCTGATCCAATAGCTTTGGTGCTGTTACTGGGAACAATTCTTTGCTCTGACATCATGCCGTCATTTTCTGATTTGTATAAAAATATCTCCAAGTACTCTGATCTGAGATGGATATTGTGAGAAAGCTCAGGGGCAACAATGGATTCTGCCGGTACTCTTCATGGGTACAAATAGGCAGCTGGGACAGGACACGGGCAAGAAATGGGCAAATAATATTATTTATAATAATAAACAGTATTTATATAGTGCCAATATATTATGCAGTTGTTGCATCATGTCCCTAAAAAAAGCTATTTTGTGGTGAAAGAACAAGCCCAGGAGAAAAAAAAAGGGTTTTAGTGACCCTCAGATATTGGCATAACTTTCCCACCCAATGCCCCAGCAGTCGTGGGAGAACCCAAGAAATGGGGGCAGGGAAGTGGGCCCTCTGTTTCTATTATCACCAATGCATTACATCTGCAGGGGCCCCTCTGCTAGCAAACCCTGATCTCTTTGGTACCCTGAATACCCTGAATGTCTGAGTGAAACTAGCAGAGATGCAGAAAGCTCCACCTGTGAAAGTTAGCCTTTTATTTATATTAGAGGTTTGAATGATTAAATGAAAATCTTGGATTCAGTAAAGCTCATTGTGATTGGCTGCTGTATTTTGCTCCTCGTTCTTTGTACTCGATGACCCTGACGAAGTGCACAGTTACAGTAAATAGGTTTAAAAAAGACGTAAGTCCAACCACGAGGGAAATAAACTTATCTCAGATATAAATCCCTATGGACATAGTTGATCCAGAGGAAGGCAAAAAAAACATGAAATTGTAGACTTATGCTATAATACTAATACGCTGTAATATAATACTATGCTATAACAAATGTACAGAACATGTTAAAAGTAAAAAGTTTTTGTTCCTTATAAAATGCAATACTAATCAATTTCCTTTTATTCTTTATTTTTATAGAAAACAGATCCTACATAAAACCTCCGATCATGTACTGAAGACGGGGTGGGAGGTCAGCGTCTGCTACTAACACTGTTAAAGAAAAAAGTGAGCACGGCTTCTGCTGCCTTCACAATGAAATAAAGGATCATCGTGAAATGAAGAGCAGAAAGAGAAGGACTTTTATGGACTTTTCTGGCAGTTGCTGCATCACCAACTGCCCACCATTCGGAGAATCCAGAGAGTGATACGGCCACCCCCCCCTCCCCCAATGAAACCTACAACCTGAACCATAGAGGTCATCATTTTAAGCACATCTATAATTGCCCCCACTTGGATTTTAAGGTCTACAACGCAATTGTATTTACCGGACCAAGTTTCAGACAGCACCCCCAGTGGCCGAATGGAGTCCTTTTTATCACCTCTTAACGGTATCATTATGTTAAATAAAAAAAAAAAAATCAGCTTTGTTTACCGAAGCGGACGTACCCGCTATTTACGACATTTTCCAATCGAACTTGTGTACATTTTTTAAAAGTGAGAAACTACAATGCTCTACAAGTGAAACTTTCATCGGACAACCGTCGCAGAGCCACAACGCCGAGGATTGGTGACTCCTCTGTGAATGCAGCGTTAACAGAACGTACGGTAGAGAAGTTAGGTCATGACGGTAACGGTTCCTCTGTTGTACTATATTAAGTTAAAGTATAAGTTTGGTAAAATGTTCTTGCTAAGATGCAGTATTAAAAAAAAAATTGTTTGACTTTTGAAACGTGTTTTTTATTTTGTGATGTGACGAGTGAATGATATCACACTGAATGTGAAGTGGAATCATTTGAAAGTACAGCTATGGCCTCCAATATAAAGAAAAAAGTGGGGTCCCTTCCTGCAATGGGGTGGCAACGACGCTGCACTGCTCCAGATTTAGGAGCAGGGTTGTCACTCTCACGTAGGCTCCATCGGCCTGCAGAGCAGTGGGAGGGGAAAAGTTGTAGGGGGCGTGGCTATCAGCATTGGTACTGCCAATTTATAATACTGTAGCTTGTCAGTAATTAGTTAGCCACACCTAGTCCCGCCCACTGTGTTCTGGATTGACACCACTGAACCCCTCCCACTGTGATCTGCAGTGTCTTGGAAGGTGAGCGTGTGAGACACAAATGAAGGAGGATTTGGCTCAGTCAGCATTATTTAGTGCTTCACATACGCCCTGGAATGTTGGAACTTAAAATAAGTCTGCCATATAGGAATCTAGTTGTATTTTAAAACCCATCTCTGATCAAATGTTCTTATTAACTTCCCATCCCAATCTATATATTATACTGTAAAGAGACCCTGTCACCAGACCATTTATTTCAGCAATCATCACATAATAATATATATGCACATTTATTGAATGTTCTGCTGGGTTCCATGTTAGATATGATGTTAGTATTTCCTACAGTCTGGTATTGTTGGCCCCACAAGGGGCAGATTGTGATTTCAACCATTCTCAGTAATCAACAGAGAGGTGCAAGAGGCCAGAAGTATAGGGATTAGAGCAGGGGTGGGCAAACTTTTTCAGTCAGGGGCCACATAATAAAATTTGAAAGAGGCCGGGCCGATGGGCGGGGTTATGCCATCATGACGCCACTTAACGTGACATCATGATGGCATAACCCCGCCCACTCTCCCATCACAGATCTGAGCCTTTGATGGGAGAGTGGGCGGGTTATGTGCAGGGATACAGCCCGCCCACCTCTTCCGCGGCTCTGGCCAGTGCGCCCCCCCCAGGTGGGTCCTTTTCCCAACCCTGCTCAGGGTGGCACCGGCTGGAGCTGCGGAACATCCAAAGGACCAGAGAAACCACCGTATTGGGCCATGTACAGCCCATGGGCCGTAGTTTGCCCATACCTGGATTAGAAGCTCTGACTTCTTATGAGCTGATGGAAGTGCCAGTGGTTCAGATAATAAATCCAAAGATCACAATCTAATGTCCCCACCATAGTCATATGTCATTAATACAGTCCAAGGCCAATTTTGGGGGGAAGCCAATTACGTATCCGCATGTTTTTTTTGTGGGAGGAAACCCAAGTACCCGGAGGAAACTAACACCAACATGGGGAGAACCTGAAAACTCCATGCAGATAATGTCCTGGCCGAGATTCAAACCTGGGACCCAGCGCTGCAAAGGCCACCGTGCTGCCCATGATGTGGAATGTGTCCCAAATACAACCAGAATGCACTTGAGGGCAAATGTCTCCAAGGACAATCATCACCCTTGGAAGACATTTCTCCTATGGCAGTGAAATATAAACTTTTGGATTTTCCCCTCTTTCATTCTAAGTGAAAATGGTCACAAGGTCAAATAAAGTGAATCTCCCAATCAGGACACAGACAGTTAAAAAATGTGTTGGGACTTGCCTGTTACTAGTTCATTGCTTTTTACAAAAAAAACATGTTGGGAAGTATAACAACTCTTAACTTTAACAACTCTAAAAACAATGAGCATCCGCCAACAAAAGGAAGAACGTCCTCTGACATAAAAGCATAACATTTAGGGGCAAAAGCATTCCCCATATCAGGGCTTAGGGTATTGGATGAATTGGGCAAAGGAGTTGGTTTGGCTTATAAATCAGAATTTTGTTTCAATTTCAATGTCTCACTTCGCTCACCTTTCCCAGTTGAGTATTTCCCAATTCTAGCTCATCCAGCACCGGCAATCTTGTAGCCTCCAAACCATGTTGGTTGTTCTGTGCCCTTTTCTATTACAATTATTATTATTCCGTCTGATGTTCTCTTAAGACTTTAAATAACATCCTGGAAAAGTTTCTAATGTCTCACCTCTGGGGGGGTTTTCAGGACAAATTCTCACCAATATTTATCAGTTTAAAACCTAAAAGGTAGAAGTGAAGACTCTTCAGAATATGCAGAGATGCATTTTTGGCTGACAATCCCAAGCCGAGTTCGCAGTAGAGCTTTATCGGTTTGTTCCCTGCTTATAGCAGCAGAGGAGATCTAGAAGGTAATTGTCTGACTTCTGCTCTGCGTTCTGCAGCATCCTTGTTTCCCTTTAGCTGTGTGTTCTCTCTCGGCATCCCCTGCACTGAGACTGCACAGCTGAAGGGGATTTGGAGTTATGCTGCAGCTGAGAAGGAAGTTCCTGATCTCAATCCCACACTAGCATTGGCTGCTGGGAGTCCCTCTGCTCTCAGCTATCAATGCCTTTTGTAGCGTTTAGCTGGGCTGACCTGCTGCTTGTTTGAGTTTCATTTGATTGCTTGCCTGTTCCTGACCTTTCCATTGTACGCTGCCTGGAACGACCTTTTGCCTGTGACCCCAACTCTGCTTGGTGTTTCCTCTTGGATACCTCGTCTAATGGACTGATGAGCCTCCCTCCCAGATGCCATTCCTTGTGCACTAAAGTGTTCTGGGAGAGTGGGGACTTGCTAAAGGTGAAGAGTGCAGCGTTAGATTGGGGGACTTGTGTCTGGTGCTTACCAGGGCCTTACATTACAACAGGCCCAGGAAATCTGCCCGCTGTCATGGAGGATCTCCAAGTACAGCCGCTGACGGGCGCCATAAACCAACTGGCACAGGGCGTAACCTTTCAGGAGATTCAAAGACAAGACTCTGCTCCTGCTATGGCAGCTGCCACTACTGCCGAACCCAAGATTCCACTTCCAGAAAAGTTTTCAGGTGAGCGCAACATGTTCTACAACTTTATGCATGCCTGTAAACTATATTTCTTGTCTGCGGCCATTCTCATTTGGCACAAAGCTTGGCACAGAGAGTTGGTCCAGTCATGTTCCTTCTCCGAGGAGATTTACAGACATGAGCGGTAACCTGCCACATAGGGACCTAGCTCTTTAATCTGTGGGCAATATTTTTCAAAGCCACAGGAATTCTGTATGCAGACCCAGACTTGGCATCTACTGCAGAAGCAAAGTTACATGGTCTCCGACAAGGCCACAGCCCAGCAGAGGAATATGCTGCGGAGTTCTGTCACTGGGCCATCCATTCCCAATTGGACCATCCAGCACTCAAAAGTCAACTTCTTGGGGCCTATCTGATGCCATCAAGGACATTTTTGTTAACCATCCTCTTCCAGGCACTTTGGATGAATCTATCCACTTAGTGATTAGAATTGATCACAGACTATGAGGACATCATTTGGAAAGTCTTTCTGCACCCCCCAGACCTCTAACTGCTCCTGAACCCATTCGGCCTCCCTCCCTGGCTGAGGAGCCAATGCAGTTTGTTTCCTTAGGACTGTTGGCCACAGAGAGGTGGAGAAGATCCAAAGGGCTCTGTTTTTACTGCGGGGAATCCGGCCACTTTGTGCGATCCTGTCCTCAGGAAGTCGTGAAACTTCAGCGCCTAGGGGGGCCCAGGGAAACCCACCTAGGTGAGCAGGTATTTCCTATATATTCTGTTTTTCTGTTGAGATTTCCTGGGGATCCTCAGTTGAGCATTGCCAGGCCTTTCTAGATAGCGGATCTGCTGGAAATTGTACGAAGGAGGTTCTGGCCCTCCCTTTGGGAATCCCATTGTTAATCCACCTGAACCATTATGTGTGTTGGCAATTGATGATTCTCCCTTGCAGCAGGGTAAACCCATAACAATTACCCCAGAGATTTTAGTGATAATGGGTGACGCCCACTCAGAAACGGTCAAATTATTTGCTAAATACTCTTTCCTCACCTGTAATTTTGGGACTACCATGGTTACGCAGACAAAACATGGTAATTGATTGGAAATCTGGGCAGATTAGTAAATTAGGAGATAAGTGTGTTGAGAAATGATTGGTGGACTCATTGCCTCCCCATGTTGCCGATGCATCTCTAGAGAAGTTACCCATTCCATATTCAGCTTTTTCTGATGTATTCTCTCCTCAGCCCGCTAATGTCCTTCCACCTCACCGGCCTTATGACTGCCCAATAGATTGACTGCCAGGTACAAGCAGTATATTCCTGAATCTATCCTCCCTGCTCACTGTGTGGGGTACCGTCATCCAATTTATCGCTTTAGAACCTCTACCAGGAACCCTCAGATCATTTATATGTGTCATCTGCAGGTTCTCCAACATTATAAGATTAAAGGACACCCAGAGGAAAGAAACCTTGGCGTGTGTGGTGGCTCTCCCTTCCTGAGGATACTCAATCAATGTACTTCACCCGAGTATAATTCACCCCATGTACCAAAAACCCTGAACTCCGAGATGCACCGAGGTCCAATCAGCAGTCACAAATGTACCGAATTTAAAAAGATTGCATTTGGGCCTGTATGAGGATAGTAAAGATGTTTGTTTCCCTTAATATTCTATAATATAGGCAGCACGGTGGCTTAGGGGTTAGCACTCCAGCTTTTGCAGTGCTGGGTCCCAGGTACAAATCTCGGCCGGGACACTATCTGCATGGAGTTTGCAGGTTCTCCCCGTGTTTGCGTGGGTTTCCTCCAGGTACTCCGGTTTCCTTCCACATTCCAAAAACATGCAGTTAGGTTAATTGAGGAAATATGTTCCCCTGCCTGCAGCAGACTGATGATGTCATCACAGCCTAGGCAAAGTCACCGGAGCCCAAGGATGGCAATGTGATGATAAAAGGTGAAAGTTTATTAATGTGTGATACCATTGCTGTGTATTGTAATATAATAGAAAGATTTCTGTAGATTGGTAGAACGTTCCCTTTAATCTGAGTCCACGTTAGCAATAAGCAGGTAGATATTTTCTGTTTATTTAAAGCCATCGACCTCATGCTCATTACGGCCCATTTACAGACACTTTGTGATGAATCGGCATCCTCTGCGTTCTCCGGGAATAATATACGTACTGCAAACTGCCCGGCCTGCAATCATTATTCCAAACGGAAAAATTAATTGTAAATAAGCAGCAGTCAATTAAGCCGAAGTTCTGCCGGCTAATGCAAATCTTTCATAGTTTTGTTTCAGTTAGCGGGCTCATTAATGATTTAGAGATGTGTATACAGCTGTGGGGACCCGGGTATTATCTAATGCACTCCCAGAATAATTACACATGAAAAGACGGCCCTGGTCTGGGGGGAGACGCACAAATTACCGACTCCTTTAACTTTAGTTGTATTATAAAAAAAAAATGTAAAAATCTTCCCAAATTTTTGTTTTTACTGCTTTCAGAGGAGGAAAAAAAAACCTTGTTTTATGATTTTGTTAAGTGCTGATACTTCGCTGAGCTCTAAGATGCTTCTGTAAACAAAACATCAATGCAAATGCAACAAAGACAGTAAGGAGCGCATCCATAATTTAAAAACTCGATTCATAAAACATTCGCCTCCCCCGTGCTCAACCTTTATTGCATTAATATCTAATCCCTTCCGCGTAAAACAATTGAAAAAGCTAAAACGCTACTCGCTTCAATTTGTTTAGTTTTTAACAGTTTCCTGTCTGATATTCTGGGAGTTGGCTGCACGCCATCGTGCACCAATCAAGTGTTTAATGGCTGTGGGGTTGTGAAGCTGGCCACTATCTGAGCGACCTTCTGCTCTTTTATTGATATGACGCTCCACTGCCCTTTCCAAACTAAAGCAGATAAGGAAATCCCAGAAACTCCAATACCAATAAAACATGGCCAACACGTTTCAGGGGATTGGGGCTCCCTTCATCAAAGCTTTTGGTTGTGGTGTTTCTGTAATGTTTAGAAATGTTTGGGTACAATGTTTGCACAATGTCTTCTACATACAGTGACACAATGTCCAAATGTTGAAAGGAAGTTTCAGATCCCCCCCATATATCCAACGCTCGAGGGCAATGTTCTTATTTTGCAGAAAGCAATGATGAGGAGGAAAAACAGCAAACATTAAAATATCAGCGGCCAGAGATGAACTTTGAAGAGACATTTTGACAACGTGGGACAGCTCTGAATGTGTCCGATTCCTGTTACCCCCTCTAGGTGATATTCCCCAATCTCTTGGCCCACTTATTACCTTTGTAGGGGCAGCAGATGGACCCATAGCATGCAGACCAGGCATCTGGTGACCTTCTTGATAAATCGGCAGTGGTGGCTTTTTGACACATCATCAGTACCAGTGTCATTCCCAACTCTTTTAGCTGGGCGCACCGCCTGGCAGTTACTGGGTCTCAATATTGGAGCTGCCACCCTCATACAATTTCTTCCCACCCGGCTTAAAAAAATTTCTGGGATCAACACGGAGTACAGAGATGCGTCACGTGATATAAGCGGTTTTGTCGCATGTCGTCCACACGCGGTATACGCACCTCTAATGCGCCTTCTTCAGCTGCAATGACCCCAATATTTGCATTTCACTTTATGATACAAAGCAGAGATCAGATTATATTGAGGAAAGTGGAAATCTTTGCTCGGCCTCCTATGGTTTATACTTTTAGCAGGCTGTGTGATACAATGTGACATTTTCCAGCTGAGGTGAAGCTCACCGCTCTGCTTCATTACCTCTGACTTCCTCCGAGAGGGCCAACGCAGTAAAAATAGATTCTCAAACAAAATGCTTAAACAAAGTTTTGTTGGATACCCAAAATACAGAATTGTATGACAAATGATAGAAAAGTGACAACAAGATGAGTGGCTGCTAAAGAGGAACTTTATATACATACACGGTATAGTTATGGTTATATGTTTTGTATTATATCAATATTTAATATATGATAAAGGATCCCCAGAGTCACTGTGGGTTTTCTAAAAAGACAATCAACTTACCAGTCCTTTGTCTGCCTGAAACCTCACTGAATCCTTTACTGAGTTGTCCCATTGTCATGACTTGCTGGTACAGATAACTATTCACTATGTCTTTGCCTTTTTTTCTGATTGCTATGGGACATATAGCTGCAGTGTTGCTAATATAACTGTCCACCATCTGTCTTTGTTTTGCCTTCTTACAGCCAACTGCAAACCAGACTTGGAGTAGGTGGCTCTCTATCAGTGGCAGATGTAGCCAATAGTTGGGCCCTGTACAGAACTGATTTGGGACCCTCCATATATCCTCCCCCTCCCAGTACCAATCAATCAAGGGCACCACCGTCCAAACTCTTCTACAACTTCAATCACACACGGGCTCCTGTACCGCACACCAACCCCTCTGTCCCCAGTCTGGCCCTACGTCACAGCAAGTTAAGTTTAAAATACAGCACGGGAAGAATCAAAGCCCAATACCGCTCCTTCCATCGAGATTCTTGTCTGCTACTCCGACTCAGTGAGCTGGGCTGAGACACAACAGAGAGAGAAATGAGGGAGAGACAGGGCTGCTGTGGGGGCCCCTTTGGCTCAAGAGGGTCCCTTGTGCAGCAGCACAGTTTGCACCCCTTATGTGTCTGCCCCTGCTTTCTACTGATATGCTAAAACTGCCCCACCATTTCTCAGCATTGGTGATCATGACTCCTCAGGGGAGGGCTGGGAATGAGCACAAGCAGCGGATTCTTTCATTGTAGTGATGGCTCCTTATGGGCAGGAGAACCTGGACTGTGGTGATTGGTGGGTTACACCGTACAACAATTTAACCCCTAAATTGGCTCTCCCGGCATCTCAGTATTTAAAATTAGTTTGACGCCTCCCATACACTTTGTCAATCAATTTTCAGTTCAATTGATTTGTTTATGTAACTGTTGGCCATCGACGACAAATCCACCAATCATAGTACAGGTCGACATTCAAAAATCCGTCCATCGATAATCCGGTTCTTCAGATTTCCCGCATTGGTTTTGGATCGCATTTTGAAATTTACACATTGTTTTCTGGAGGCACCATTTAAGTTTTGATGGCGCTGTACTCCACAATCGGCTGTTGGGTCTTCCCTGCACTGCTTTGCTGCTCATTCCTTCTCATTTATTTGCTGCTGTATAGCCCATTATAGATTCAGCATCCATATAAAGGATTGTACAGTCCGCCATTTTCTATTAAATATATAAAGCATGTAACATCCCCTGAGGAAGCCCGTTTAGGGCGAAACGCGTCGGGTGAGACCATAAGTACCGTACTGACCCACATCTTGGACCCTTTAGTGAGAATATGTTATAAAATCATGAATAAACATTGCCATGGCCTTTTTTTACCAATTATGTATGTAAGAAGTATATGTTTTAGTAATTGAAATAAAAGGTTTTATGCTAGAATTATTTTCTGTCAGCCGCTATCTTTCCACTTTTTCTCCTATATAAAGCATATATAAGTGTTCTGGAGGTTGCCGAATTTTTGAATGTCAACCTGCACCACAATGGAAGCACAGGAAGTAAGATCTGGGGAGGATGGCCACGCCCACAAGAAGCGAGAACAAGTGAGTGACAATAAAAGTTTGTGATCAGTCAGGTGAGCTTATTTTATTGCAGATGGGACATCGCCTGTCTCTTCTACAATAAAGGTCCTGCATTGTCTCATTTTTTAATTTTGAAGGTTTCATTCCACCCCTCACTTTTTTCTTTTGATATCGACTCCAAATCATTCACAAAAATTGCAAAATTGAGTCCCAATCCCAGGATTTTTAGGTTAATCATCGATTTCTTTAATTCCTTTATTATACCCCATTGAGGTGACGGAAGAAGCTATAGAGGATAATGGTGTCACCCACCAATCACCGGTAAAATCATGGGGTGTTTTTATAAAAGTTTTCAGGATTCACCCAACATCCACCCAAAACGTACTCACTTTTCAGAATCAATTAAAATAGTATAATTTATAAATCACAAGTAAAAGTTATTTCACACATTTTCTATTTTAATACAAGGTAACAAAAATGTGTACATTATGGGCAAAAATTGGGTGAATCTTGTGGGAAAACATTTATAAATTGCCCATTTCTATATGCAGCTGATTTCCCAGAATTTCATCCGAACATTCTTGACATTCACAGATGATGAGAAACAGCCTGGAATAAATATTCACCATTTCCTGGCCTCCTGTTTAATGTTCATACAACAATAATACGAGTTGCAGAAACATATAAACAGAATATAAAGGACGATAGCGGGCGGCGATTGTGGCGGCGGTGACGCTCAGCAGTCAAACATTCGGCACTCCATTTTACGGGGGATGACAGGCTCCTTAGTAAATATATTAAAATATGGCAGTTGATGGGCTGCAGGGAATTGAAGCAGTTTTGCATGGTCAGATTCCATTAATAAGTTGGCCTTTCTCCAAGGCCGCCTCGCTCTCTCCTGCACGCTGCGCGCTGCACCCCTCGCTCTCCTGACCGTCTGCTGCTCAAAGATTTCAATTGTCGGAAATAAAACGGGGTTTCTTTTTTTTTTGACCTCTCCTAGGATAAGTAAATCTATGCAAACCTAAATAATTTCCAAAATCCTGATTGGAAGACACAGGAACCTTCAAGATGTCTGCAAGGCAGCACTGGGCCTCTAGGGGGCAGCAGAATTGAGAAACTTTATTTTAACAAACAAAAAAGCCCCCAGATAATTAATTTGACTAATAAAAAAATAATCAATGGGAATAAAAATTAATCTGAGTCCACAGGGAAAAATGGTGATGAATGTTATCTGCTGCAGCCTGATTCATTCATGGGAAGTGCTGAAAACAGGGAACACACTGGTTGCATTTTCCTGCAACCTATTTAACTAGTCCATGGTGATCCTGCCATGATGACATGTTATAAGGTGACAACGCTCTGTCCTTGTCTCCTGTGTTGTCACCTGATCACAAGGGTTTACCAAGGGTACTACAAGTGTCTTCTTAAATAAACGTCCTGTAGGTGGAGCTCGAGCAATGCCGGTGTCAATCCTGGGGTGGGGTAAAGATCATGGAACCCCTAACTCTTCTTCCTCCCATTGCATCCATTTAATAGATAAAGCGTTGTTATATGTGTTCAATATGTGCAAAGCAATACCTGGTAATCCTGCCAAAAATCTTGTGAGCTGATAATTTCCTGTGCTTGCTTGTTAGGGCATGTTAGGGCTCCCGGCAGCTGGCACCTTGTTTCCCGCTCTGTCACCTGCACCACAATGCTGGTTTATTAAAGGGATGGCATCTGCATGATAGGGGGCAGCAGTGAGTGGTATTGTACTGCTAATTACTGCCCCTATTTATTCTCTATAGGAACGCTGCGGGGAGAAGCTCCTGGCAGCGTCTCCCCCAATGCACTGAACACAGATTTTTAGAGAGGGGGGTGAAGTTTTTTCACCTTTTGTAATCCTAACACCCTGTCCTGGGGTGACAACGCTGCTCCTCAATAAATATAATAACATAAGCCTTGTCACCCTGGACCCTGGAGCTGGATGTCTGTTACTGGCAGGATCACCAAATGCAGCCACATCATCTAAGGACTGGGAAGCTGCAATATATTAGAAGACGTTCTTATATTTGGAAATCCTTTATGGTCAGCTCAGTATTTCCTGGTGCCACAGATTACAATATAAAACGCCAAAAAAACAACAAATAACCCCAAAACAAAATAATAAAAAACAAAACAACAAATAACACATAAATAAGTAAATGTTTGATTCTTCTCTGCGCCTTCGCCATTTCATGGAGGAAATAAAACAAATCCATTGGGTGAAATGGTCGGACATAAAAGAATTTGATTGGTTGTCGTGGCTTTTCCTGGCTTTTCTTGGCGTTGTGATATATTGGGTGGTAGTGGGGTCACCTTGGTTCTTCCTCTGTTATCACACCAACCCCTAACTCGGCCATAACCATCACCGCAAGCCATGGATTTCTCCTTCTTTGTGCACCGGCCGCACCCAATGGTTTCCGCTCCTCAGCCCCTACATCTGTATATATAAATATTTTCCCCTTTATCCCTGCAATGTGACGATGGTTCGTGGGATTTTATTTTATTTGGATTTTACTACCAATAGCCAGGCCGATGGGCGGTAGTTGGAGGGTGCAAACAGCAGGAGGCGCTGAGGCGGTGTGGCAGTTTTTAGGAGGCCATTGGTCCCTCCATGTGTACATCGCCACCATACTTTGCCAGCAGTTTGTAGAACAAATCGTACGGGTGTGCAGGAGGTCGAAGCAGAAAAGGTGACGAGACAACCAGACCGGGGCAGCTGGGGCGACCCAATCCTCACACTAAGAAATAAAAACACGATGATACATGAAACGTATAATAAGATATCACACAATAATATAATTATATAGCTGAATGTTCTAACTTTATAAAGTGTTAATATTACACATCAACAAACTAACAAATGAAATATCAGCAGCAAACATAGCTATGGGGGAAGGGGAGGAAGGAGTTAATTGTTTGGGGTTGATTAATAAAATATTAAAAATAAAATGAATCCATGAAGTTACTTTAGTTATTCCATAAGTCATCCATATGATCTACAAATAAATGAAATAGTAATTATAATAAATCAGTTCCTTGTATTCACTCAGTGACACCTGTGGACTATCTGTTGTCATTTTACATACGTGCTCACATTCACCCATCAGTGTTGGAGTGAATCTCTTGATTTTGTGTACAGCGCCCATTAAAAACTACAGTCCTATAGCCACATTGCTCATGACCCGATCATTCCTCCTGTTATATGTTCCGTTACTCCCCATGGATCCGTCTATCCTTCGCAGAGAACATGTGGCTACAATTCATGCTCCATTCCGTTAAGTATCCAAAAAATGAAAATCTACTCTGTATATTGGTAATCCTGTGCAATTAAAAAACTGAACTTGATTGTCCTGATTTAATTTAAAAGTTGTGCCTCGAAATCTTGAGGGTAATCATTGTGAGCCAGGCTTTATGGTAAATATATACAATACTTGTTGTTCTCATTGTTTGCAGCAGGGGGAGTTATTTTAAATGTGGTAAATGTAGGCACCCTGTGGAATGAAGGCGGGATTTCCAGAGAGAGGGGGTGGCGTTAGAGAAATCAGTAAGCCATTGGAGAGGAACACGGGGTGGTTGGAGGGGTATTCACATATCATGCTAAAAAAGAAGATGAGTCAGGGTTTGTGTACTTATCAGGTAAGTAGGTGGGTCAGTAGTAGCAAAGTGATTTAAAGGCAAAGCACAGGAGCTTGAATTATCCCTAAGGTTAAATGGAAGTCAGTGTGGAGATCTGCAAGGAGCAGGAAGTTGCGGGAAGCACAGATATGTCTGGCTACACAATTCATCAAAGGTTGTAGAAGCTCAGGACAAGAAGGATCCTCAGGTGATCTCCTGACACCTAATACAATCCAGGGATCCCTCCTAAGACTGCAGGATGGTAAGGAGAGAGAATCTTCACCTCCTGACATTATTTCTATCATCAAGGGACTTGTATAAGCAAAACTAAACTTCTCTTCCTATACCTTTGCATGTCTTCACCGTTTTCCTGTAGTAACAAACCGCTAATACTCCTTGTGATGCCAACACCAGACTTGTACGTTTCTCATTGCTGCTGGACGGCCAGACCCAACTGACATATGCATACCCCCAGAGCTACATTTCCCAAGAGCCTTTTCCCTACATAAAGTATATTTCCTATTGCTTTGCTGGGAAAGAAACACTGTATATGTATGGAAGTGAGACAGAAAGGGGGGGAGAGGAGAAGTTCTGCAGGAAATCACGCAGGGTGGACAACGTTTGTCAGAAATGCAATTGCAACAAACAAACGAGGCCTGATTTATTATAACTCTGCAAGACTGGGGGAGATATACTATCATGGGAGAACCTGGTTGATCCAGAAAACCTGATCTAGTATTGAAAACATTTTCAAAATAATACCAAATGATTTTAAGAAATTCCTTGGATGTTTGCTGGATCACCCAGGTTCTCCCACCACAGTCTATCTAAATCAGACGCAATGTGTTATCAGCGTATACAGGAAGTTAGGATGACGCTGGATTTCTGGCAGTTTAAGGAATGTTTCTGCATGTTTCATACAATATGGGAGACGTGTATTGCAGGGATGTACTGAATATGTTTCCCAACACCCAGCTATGCACATTAATGTACAACTTTCTCCTTTTGTGCTGGTGTTATCAGCATTTTTCTTATTTAAAAGTAATCATAGATTCTGGAAATGGGTGCTATAGATTGAGGGGGCCTCCTGAGCGCTGACAAGCGTTTTCCTCTTTGTAAGTAAACAGGACAATATTTCAGCAGCGTAATCGGAGAGCATCTCCTCAGCTCCTTAGCAGCAATATGCTTCATTAGGTAGCTACTGTTGTGTCTCAGCCTAGTTAAAATTTCACTTCGAGTTAATCTGTTTTCTCACAAATGAGAGCGCCGGCGATAACGTCCCCTTCCATCGCCCCAGACAGGGTTAACCGTATTCGCGGCTCATCCGGGACGGCAGAAATATTTTGGAAAATGAGGAAAAAAACAAACATTTTTGTTACGCCGGCGCTCCGGCTTTATCTGCCATTTCTGGATTTTACTGTCTGGCCAACCAGTGATGGCTGCATGGCATTTCTCAAGGCCACGTTCCTTATGGTGACAACAGAGGACAATGCCTGTGCAATGTGTGCGGAATAGGCCACTTGTAGTCTCCATCTGAGGATTGTGTGACAACACAGGAGTACAATTAGGAGACTGAGAAAGGTGTTGTCACTCTATACCAGTAAGAATCTGAACAAGAACGGCAGGATCACCAGGGATTATTTTATTAAAGCTCCAGAGTAAGGGAATGAACACGTTAAAGATTGTTCTGGTCGGGGCCACTGATAAATATGGCCGTCAAAGCCAAAACGATCTTTAAACTGCGCCGCTTCTATCGATGAACGAGATCTCCTGTAGAAGCGGCCAGACACAACCTGAACATGATTCCCATTGTTCAGCGCCGTGTTATTAATCAATTACAGCTCAGTGAAGTCAACTTTTCAGGCAGATGAAAAGTCAGGAAATGATGAGTTCCGGGTCAGCGATCGCAAGGTATGGATCCTAAAGCAAGCGCTCGCCTCCTTTCCACCTATTCCACCCGTCTGATGTGAACAAAATAATTGCCAAAGTTAATATTGGACACCAACTGGTAATGCGGCGGATCCGAGCGGGGCCCCTCCCACCAGGGGGTCCTATAATGGTCAGCTTAGACGTTTCCTAGAGTTCTGGATGTCGTGATGGATTCACTGATTACAAGGGATTTATATTTACTGCAAGGTCGGGATAAAAAAATACACCAATGGATTCTGCTCAGGAGAACATGGTGAACATGAGGGTGAATGTTATCCTGACATATTGTACAGTACAGGCCAATGCACAATTCACTGCACGATGTGATTGGGTGCCCTGGATATTTTTTTAAACTAAGCAAAATGCATGCTTACTAAGATGCTGGAAAACACAGGTGCATTATTGCACCACAATACTAATGTGTGAATGAGTGGTGAAAGTGAGGATAAATCTGGGTGAATGTTCCAGAAGTGCAGATACTGATCGCAACTCTACAGCGCCCCCTTTAATGCCTCCTGCAGCTGCCTGGGATCCTGCAATAAATGTGACTACACTTGGGTGGTATATCGGCAGAATCCTGCGCTGTATAATTGGACAATTTTCGGATTTCAGGTAATAGACATTCAGACAAATGGAATTATCAGATTCTACCTGCAGGTGTGAGAATGATTTAGTCTGATGGGCTCAACAGACAGCAGAAAACATTCACACAAAGGAATGAGCGCTAATTGCACAAGGTACATTCACACTGCAATGAAAGAGCATTTCCCGATAAAAAGCAAGGAATGGATAACGCTTTACATATAGACAATTCAGCAGGCTTTTCACAGTGCCTACCTCCAATGTGCAGGGCTGGGGCTTCCAGCGGGCAGTGGCAGAACCAGGGGGCGCACTTTTTAGATTTTAATCTTTAAGTTTAATTAGCTTTTGGCCACCCATGTGATATCCTTGGGTCCTCTCGCTATTCCTTCTGTAGCAGCGGTGGGCTCAGCACTGATTCACAGCACTGGAAATAAGGTGAGCATAGCAGCTAGAGATGCTTCATCCAACCCCCCCACCCCCCAACATCCCAGTACTTTTAGGATCTTTTTATGTTGCCACTTGTTGGGTAGCAATGTGGCTCAGTGGTTAGCACCATCAATGCTCACATTCTAAAAACACTCTGATAGGTTAATGGCTTCCACCAAAAACTGACCTAACACTATGGCAGGACATTGGATTGTGAGCTCTTCTGACAATTAGTGATAAAACCAATGTAATTAATATATTTATATAAATACACAATAATAATATTATTAGATACAATGTATCTTTTCAAATGTAGGAGAGGCTGAAGGCAGAAGGTGAGGTGCTCCTAGAGAACGTAGGAATGTAGTGGCCAGCAAGTGCAAAACCAAATACAATCTTGGCATATGAAAATGGACACAAAACATTGTGTGCTAGTATAGTGTCACCCCAGCTTAAATCACTGGAACAAAATTTGGAGCCGTCTCACAAAGTAGCATTAGGACATTTGAGCTGTCCAAGTATTAGAAATGCAAATTAATTTAGATAGTTCCACTATTTCACTGAATTGTATTTGCATGATCTGGCAACAATCTCCAAGGATGTACAATGCACCACAATATGGTATGGAAAGCAGAAGAGATCAGCAAGACGTTGTCACTCTTGGATATCTTATCCTCATCCTCCTCTTCATATCTCAGGAGAGACATTGTGACTCCTGGACCGTACATCTTGCATGCCTTAAGCTAAACACATTCCTACCAAACTTTATCAGCAGGAGACTGCTACACTCGGTTCAAATTCACGATTAGTAAAAACTTTACCCCATGACTTAGGAAACAACTACAATTACCCTATAATTTCTCCTTTGCATCTGTCTTAAGTTCTCCTGAGGAAGCCAATAAAGCGAAATGCGTCGGGTAAGAGACCTAAGGACTGCATTTGCGCTGTTCCAAGTAACTATAATATTTTTAGGGAATGAATGGGATACAATATTTACACCAATAGTAGTGTTTTTGTATAGTGTTGGATTCCAATAAACCTCATGTGCTCTAGGGGAGGTTGGAATCACTTGGAATTTATGTAAAACACTTTATACTGTACAATTGTGCTACAACCTTTGTAGGATTTAAGAGAATTATAATGGAGGGACACAATGCGCGGCACACATGAAAGGTAATAATATGGAAAACACGAGGATTTTCAGAGCTGAGCTTATTTTTCATTAGGAAAGACATGAAGATAGATACCTCATTAAGGGGCCACTTTTATACTGCTTTATTAGTTTGGCCAATCGTTTCCATTATTCTCAAAGTAATTTATAATTTACTGTTTAATTAAGATTGTGATATCGGCCATTCAGAAATGAAATTCAATTAAACAAAAAGAACATTATACTTCCTGCGGTGGAGGCTGAAAAAAAAAATCTGCTATTTACTGTCATTACTTCTTGCACTTGTACTAATCTTCAGCTGAAAACTAATGGATTCGGCTTTTTATAAATCGTCAGAAGAGCAAAACAACAAATAAAAAGCATTATGATTTTTCTGATTTAGAAAGCCCCGCAGAGAATTTAAAGCATATCTGGGAAAAATGTAGCAGCTTACCAGTCCTTAGATGTGGTGGCTGTGTTAGTTTGTAATTTATGGCTTTGATCTAATTTCTCCTGGTAATCCTGCCTGTAATACACTTCCTGTCCTAGGATGACCACATCAACCCACATCACTATCAATAGAGGAGTGTTGTCACCTTGCTGTACTGCAGACTACAAGCACCTCCTGCTCTCCTCTTCTCCCCACATAGGGGGAAGGTGTTCTTTAGTTCACATAACTGGCAAAGCTGATATCATTGTTTGAGATTTCAGTTTACAGATTTCTGTACTTGAAGAAAATGTTCTTGCCTTCCAAGTAGCGGAGCACCGCAACCACCGACACCACCACCCTACCCCAACATATACTTTTTCAATATAATGTCAAATGATTATTATTAGAAACGGGCAGCATGGTGGCTCAGGGGTTAGCACTCTGGCTTTTGCAGCGCTAGGTCCTAAGTTCAATCCCCAGCCAGGACATTATCTGCATGGAGTTTGCAGGTTCTCCCCGTGTCTGCGTGGCTTTCCTCCGGGTATTCCGGTTTCCTCCCACATCCCAAAAACATGCAGTTAGGTTAACAAAAAGCATGGGCCAAGCTACAAATATTCTTACCTTTCCCCTTTATTCTGTCTGGGGGACCTGGGCAAGAATGAATCGTAAGCCTTTCCCGAACTTTTAAACTTAGGGGAACCCTTAACATAACTTTCAGGTCTCAGGGCACCCCTTTTATAATTATTATATCCACAGATCACAGTATATTAGTGTGGGGGTCAATGGGATGAATTCCTCTTACATTGCTGGTCAGTGGGAAGAATGTCACCCTTACAGATAGCCAAAAAGGTCATTGGGGTCACTTACTGACCGGAGGGGTGTTCATGGAACTGGGTGGAACCCCGGGGGAGACACGCTGAATGTGGAGCAGCTGAAATCTTGCAAGATGGCTCTGGAGTGTCTTCTGCTTTTAATTCCCCAGGAAGGACGATGATGACACTTCCGGTGATCCTGACTCCGGTGTAAAGGTAAGTACAACATTAGCTTTACACGAAGGGACAAACCAGCCGCTCCATCTTCCACAATACTTTGAAACCATCAATGGGTTAGGGCTTGGCTATGGGTTCCATATATAATATATATAATAATCCGGGTGCACACCATGAATCTGTGCCAAGCTAGAAAATTTATGGGTGCCAGAAGAACCAAGGTGCCAGTCATGGAGCAGGCACACCTGTGTTTAACAGAACCAAACAGAACCAAAAAAAAAACTCACCTTTACCTTCCCAGATCTGTCGATCCATCGGGAGGTTTCCTGGATCGGGTCCTGAGTCTTCCTAATATTCTCCTTCGTCCTGTAGTGGGGGAAGCGCCGTGACCCACAATCTCCTTTGGCCTTCTGACCTGAGATCACAGCATGCGCAGAAAGAGCGGCCGGAAGCCTCCCGAGATGTGTGATGTCGGTATCTCGGGAGGCGCTGCACTTCTGTTCTGTTTTGATCACGCTGGCAATCAAGACAGAAAGGAGAGGGGCTTTTCCTTTTTTTTAAGTGTTTAAACCCCCCCCCAAAAAAAATGCAATTTTGCCCTCAGATAAAAGGGTTATCTACCTTCCTATAAAAGGTAAAAATATAGTTTAGGTCCGCTTTAACCATTTTCTTCTTTATCCCAAACTAACAAAACCCAAAAAGTTGAGGCTTTGGAAGCACATTAAATGGCACTATTTGACGCTACGTTATATGTCGGCATATGAGGAATACAAATACATGTCTATATACCTTGTACAGCGCTATGTCATATGTCGGCACACAAGGAATACAAATACGTGTCTATATACCTTGTACAGCGCTATGTCATATGTCTCATAGCCCAGGAAATGCCAAAAGAGTAGCAGCAGAAACACTAAATTGACCCCCATGGGGGAGGAGGTAAGTGAAAACCTGACACCTTGACAAAGTTAGCTTGTTGGCTGATCCTAAGTTTGGTGCACAAAAAATTTGATATTCTACCAGTTAAAAGTAAATTGACAGTACATTTGTTGTTATGAAAGCTGGATTTTCCACAAAGCAACCGGGAGCCTAGGGGCCAATTGGTGTCCAGGGGGCCCAGCTACAACCTGCTACTCCAGCAGTAAGTGCAATTTCCTCAGATGTATGCAGCTGGTGTCCTTTAGCACCAAACACTGGCAATATAAATAGGGGGCTTCTAGTATTCTTATTGCAACCCCCATCACGGTCAAGTGTAGAAATGGAACATGGCCCCTTTATGGCTTACTTCCTCTCTCTCTTCTCATGTTATTATAACATTTGTTTGGCATGTTTTTCAGTTTGTAAGTACTTGGTACTAAAAGATTGTTCAGAGTACCACAGGGCCCATAGTTTTCCTGCCCTTGGGTTAAGCAGAACAGAGAATGCCAAAAGAACCGGTCTGCAACCTGCACCACTGAGGTGTGCACTGTACATAGGAGCTCTTTGGTCCTCAGGGGCCTTGTCCCGGCATTATTGGGCCATGTTAGAATCTGAATCTTTAGGTGTAATTAGGAGAGATTTGTATATACAACATGTAACTTGTGTCACATTACCCAGCGTGTATATTCATTGCTCATCTAATGTGCAAAGTTTCCATCATTTCCCCATCACCTGAGGAAATAGACATCATGTACAATGGAAGCCATCAGACCGGCCCGTTATAAAGCCATACATTGCAGAAAGGAATTAGTCACTGTACACATGACGTCCCTGCAGACTGGTTGGTAGGGCCGCTGTGCTGAGTGCCGCCAAAATCAATAACAGCAGAAAATGGACATTGAGATCAACGTCATACTGAATATCGACTCGCATTTCTGTTTCATCAGCAACTTGTTCAATAAAAAACCTATGGTGAGGGGGTATGGGGGCTGCTATGGTTATCTCTGCCGAAAATACCGGATTTCTGGCTGTCCTCTGATCCAATAGCTTTGGTGCTGTTACTGGGAACAATTCTTTGCTCTGACATCATGCCGTCATTTTCTGATTTGTATAAAAATATCTCCAAGTACTCTGATCTGAGATGGATATTGTGAGAAAGCTCAGGGGCAACAATGGATTCTGCCGGTACTCTTCATGGGTACAAATAGGCAGCTGGGACAGGACACGGGCAAGAAATGGGCAAATAATATTATTTATAATAATAAACAGTATTTATATAGTGCCAATATATTATGCAGTTGTTGCATCATGTCCCTAAAAAAAGCTATTTTGTGGTGAAAGAACAAGCCCAGGAGAAAAAAAAAGGGTTTTAGTGACCCTCAGATATTGGCATAACTTTCCCACCCAATGCCCCAGCAGTCGTGGGAGAACCCAAGAAATGGGGGCAGGGAAGTGGGCCCTCTGTTTCTATTATCACCAATGCATTACATCTGCAGGGGCCCCTCTGCTAGCAAACCCTGATCTCTTTGGTACCCTGAATACCCTGAATGTCTGAGTGAAACTAGCAGAGATGCAGAAAGCTCCACCTGTGAAAGTTAGCCTTTTATTTATATTAGAGGTTTGAATGATTAAATGAAAATCTTGGATTCAGTAAAGCTCATTGTGATTGGCTGCTGTATTTTGCTCCTCGTTCTTTGTACTCGATGACCCTGACGAAGTGCACAGTTACAGTAAATAGGTTTAAAAAAGACGTAAGTCCAACCACGAGGGAAATAAACTTATCTCAGATATAAATCCCTATGGACATAGTTGATCCAGAGGAAGGCAAAAAAAACATGAAATTGTAGACTTATGCTATAATACTAATACGCTGTAATATAATACTATACTATAACGAATGTACAGAACATGTTAAAAGTAAAAAGTTTTTGTTCCTTATAAAATGCAATACTAATCAATTTCCTTTTATTCTTTATTTTTATAGAAAACAGATCCTACATAAAACCTCCGATCATGTACTGAAGACGGGGTGGGAGGTCAGCGTCTGCTACTAACACTGTTAAAGAAAAAAGTGAGCACGGCTTCTGCTGCCTTCACAATGAAATAAAGGATCATCGTGAAATGAAGAGCAGAAAGAGAAGGACTTTTATGGACTTTTCTGGCAGTTGCTGCATCACCAACTGCCCACCATTCGGAGAATCCAGAGAGTGATACGGCCACCCCCCCCTCCCCCAATGAAACCTACAACCTGAACCATAGAGGTCATCATTTTAAGCACATCTATAATTGCCCCCACTTGGATTTTAAGGTCTACAACGCAATTGTATTTACCGGACCAAGTTTCAGACAGCACCCCCAGTGGCCGAATGGAGTCCTTTTTATCACCTCT
This sequence comes from Pyxicephalus adspersus, assembly GCF_032062135.1. Taxonomy (NCBI): domain Eukaryota; kingdom Metazoa; phylum Chordata; class Amphibia; order Anura; family Pyxicephalidae; genus Pyxicephalus; species Pyxicephalus adspersus. Next base: position 26,376 of record NW_027317048.1, read on the forward strand.
TAACGGTATCATTATGTTAAATAAAAAAAAAAAAATCAGCTTTGTTTACCGAAGCGGACGTACCCGCTATTTACGACATTTTCCAATCGAACTTGTGTACATTTTTTAAAAGTGAGAAACTACAATGCTCTACAAGTGAAACTTTCATCGGACAACCGTCGCAGAGCCACAACGCCGAGGATTGGTGACTCCTCTGTGAATGCAGCGTTAACAGAACGTACGGTAGAGAAGTTAGGTCATGACGGTAACGGTTCCTCTGTTGTACTATATTAAGTTAAAGTATAAGTTTGGTAAAATGTTCTTGCTAAGATGCAGTATTAAAAAAAAAATTGTTTGACTTTTGAAACGTGTTTTTTATTTTGTGATGTGACGAGTGAATGATATCACACTGAATGTGAAGTGGAATCATTTGAAAGTACAGCTATGGCCTCCAATATAAAGAAAAAAGTGGGGTCCCTTCCTGCAATGGGGTGGCAACGACGCTGCACTGCTCCAGATTTAGGAGCAGGGTTGTCACTCTCACGTAGGCTCCATCGGCCTGCAGAGCAGTGGGAGGGGAAAAGTTGTAGGGGGCGTGGCTATCAGCATTGGTACTGCCAATTTATAATACTGTAGCTTGTCAGTAATTAGTTAGCCACACCTAGTCCCGCCCACTGTGTTCTGGATTGACACCACTGAACCCCTCCCACTGTGATCTGCAGTGTCTTGGAAGGTGAGCGTGTGAGACACAAATGAAGGAGGATTTGGCTCAGTCAGCATTATTTAGTGCTTCACATACGCCCTGGAATGTTGGAACTTAAAATAAGTCTGCCATATAGGAATCTAGTTGTATTTTAAAACCCATCTCTGATCAAATGTTCTTATTAACTTCCCATCCCAATCTATATATTATACTGTAAAGAGACCCTGTCACCAGACCATTTATTTCAGCAATCATCACATAATATTATATATGCACATTTATTGAATGTTCTGCTGGGTTCCATGTTAGATATGATGTTAGTATTTCCTACAGTCTGGTATTGTTGGCCCCACAAGGGGCAGATTGTGATTTCAACCATTCTCAGTAATCAACAGAGAGGTGCAAGAGGCCAGAAGTATAGGGATTAGAGCAGGGGTGGGCAAACTTTTTCAGTCAGGGGCCACATAATAAAATTTGAAAGAGGCCGGGCCGATGGGCGGGGTTATGCCATCATGACGCCACTTAACGTGACATCATGATGGCATAACCCCGCCCACTCTCCCATCACAGATCTGAGCCTTTGATGGGAGAGTGGGCGGGTTATGTGCAGGGATACAGCCCGCCCACCTCTTCCGCGGCTCTGGCCAGTGCGCCCCCCCCAGGTGGGTCCTTTTCCCAACCCTGCTCAGGGTGGCACCGGCTGGAGCTGCGGAACATCCAAAGGACCAGAGAAACCACCGTATTGGGCCATGTACAGCCCATGGGCCGTAGTTTGCCCATACCTGGATTAGAAGCTCTGACTTCTTATGAGCTGATGGAAGTGCCAGTGGTTCAGATAATAAATCCAAAGATCACAATCTAATGTCCCCACCATAGTCATATGTCATTAATACAGTCCAAGGCCAATTTTGGGGGGAAGCCAATTACGTATCCGCATGTTTTTTTTGTGGGAGGAAACCCAAGTACCCGGAGGAAACTAACACCAACATGGGGAGAACCTGAAAACTCCATGCAGATAATGTCCTGGCCGAGATTCAAACCTGGGACCCAGCGCTGCAAAGGCCACCGTGCTGCCCATGATGTGGAATGTGTCCCAAATACAACCAGAATGCACTTGAGGGCAAATGTCTCCAAGGACAATCATCACCCTTGGAAGGCATTTCTCCTATGGCAGTGAAATATAAACTTTTGGATTTTCCCCTCTTTCATTCTAAGTGAAAATGGTCACAAGGTCAAATAAAGTGAATCTCCCAATCAGGACACAGACAGTTAAAAAATGTGTTGGGACTTGCCTGTTACTAGTTCATTGCTTTTTACAAAAAAAACATGTTGGGAAGTATAACAACTCTTAACTTTAACAACTCTAAAAACAATGAGCATCCGCCAACAAAAGGAAGAACGTCCTCTGACATAAAAGCATAACATTTAGGGGCAAAAGCATTCCCCATATCAGGGCTTAGGGTATTGGATGAATTGGGCAAAGGAGTTGGTTTGGCTTATAAATCAGAATTTTGTTTCAATTTCAATGTCTCACTTCGCTCACCTTTCCCAGTTGAGTATTTCCCAATTCTAGCTCATCCAGCACCGGCAATCTTGTAGCCTCCAAACCATGTTGGTTGTTCTGTGCCCTTTTCTATTACAATTATTATTATTCCGTCTGATGTTCTCTTAAGACTTTAAATAACATCCTGGAAAAGTTTCTAATGTCTCACCTCTGGGGGGGTTTTCAGGACAAATTCTCACCAATATTTATCAGTTTAAAACCTAAAAGGTAGAAGTGAAGACTCTTCAGAATATGCAGAGATGCATTTTTGGCTGACAATCCCAAGCCGAGTTCGCAGTAGAGCTTGATCGCTTTGTTCCCTGCTTATAGCAGCAGAGGAGATCTAGAAGGTAATTGTCTGACTTCTGCTCTGCGTTCTGCAGCATCCTTGTTTCCCTTTAGCTGTGTGTTCTCTCTCGGCATCCCCTGCACTGAGACTGCACAGCTGAAGGGGATTTGGAGTTATGTTGCAACTAAGAAGGAAGTTCCTGATCTCAATCCCACACTAGCATTGGCTGCTGGGAGTCCCTCTGCTCTCAGCTATCAATGCCTTTTGTAGCGTTTAGCTGGGCTGACCTGCTGCTTGTTTGAGTTTCATTTGATTGCTTGCCTGTTCCTGACCTTTCCATTGTACGCTGCCTGGAACGACCTTTTGCCTGTGACCCCAACTCTGCTTGGTGTTTCCTCTTGGATACCTCGTCTAATGGACTGATGAGCCTCCCTCCCAGATGCCATTCCTTGTGCACTAAAGTGTTCTGGGAGAGTGGGGACTTGCTAAAGGTGAAGAGTGCAGCGTTAGATTGGGGGACTTGTGTCTGGTGCTTACCAGGGCCTTACATTACAACAGGCCCAGGAAATCTGCCCGCTGTCATGGAGGATCTCCAAGTACAGCCGCTGACGGGCGCCATAAACCAACTGGCACAGGGCGTAACCTTTCAGGAGATTCAAAGACAAGACTCTGCTCCTGCTATGGCAGCTGCCACTACTGCCGAACCCAAGATTCCACTTCCAGAAAAGTTTTCAGGTGAGCGCAACATGTTCTACAACTTTATGCATGCCTGTAAACTATATTTCTTGTCTGCGGCCATTCTCATTTGGCACAAAGCTTGGCACAGAGAGTTGGTCCAGTCATGTTCCTTCTCCGAGGAGATTTACAGACATGAGCGGTAACCTGCCACATAGGGACCTAGCTCTTTAATCTGTGGGCAATATTTTTCAAAGCCACAGGAATTCTGTATGCAGACCCAGACTTGGCATCTACTGCAGAAGCAAAGTTACATGGTCTCCGACAAGGCCACAGCCCAGCAGAGGAATATGCTGCGGAGTTCTGTCACTGGGCCATCCATTCCCAATTGGACCATCCAGCACTCAAAAGTCAACTTCTTGGGGCCTATCTGATGCCATCAAGGACATTTTTGTTAACCATCCTCTTCCAGGCACTTTGGATGAATCTATCCACTTAGTGATTAGAATTGATCACAGACTATGAGGACATCATTTGGAAAGTCTTTCTGCACCCCCCAGACCTCTAACTGCTCCTGAACCCATTCGGCCTCCCTCCCTGGCTGAGGAGCCAATGCAGTTTGTTTCCTTAGGACTGTTGGCCACAGAGAGGTGGAGAAGATCCAAAGGGCTCTGTTTTTACTGCGGGGAATCCGGCCACTTTGTGCGATCCTGTCCTCAGGAAGTCGTGAAACTTCAGCGCCTAGGGGGGCCCAGGGAAACCCACCTAGGTGAGCAGGTATTTCCTATATATTCTGTTTTTCTGTTGAGATTTCCTGGGGATCCTCAGTTGAGCATTGCCAGGCCTTTCTAGATAGCGGATCTGCTGGAAATTGTACGAAGGAGGTTCTGGCCCTCCCTTTGGGAATCCCATTGTTAATCCACCTGAACCATTATGTGTGTTGGCAATTGATGATTCTCCCTTGCAGCAGGGTAAACCCATAACAATTACCCCAGAGATTTTAGTGATAATGGGTGACGCCCACTCAGAAACGGTCAAATTATTTGCTAAATACTCTTTCCTCACCTGTAATTTTGGGACTACCATGGTTACGCAGACAAAACATGGTAATTGATTGGAAATCTGGGCAGATTAGTAAATTAGGAGATAAGTGTGTTGAGAAATGATTGGTGGACTCATTGCCTCCCCATGTTGCCGATGCATCTCTAGAGAAGTTACCCATTCCATATTCAGCTTTTTCTGATGTATTCTCTCCTCAGCCCGCTAATGTCCTTCCACCTCACCGGCCTTATGACTGCCCAATAGATTGACTGCCAGGTACAAGCAGTATATTCCTGAATCTATCCTCCCTGCTCACTGTGTGGGGTACCGTCATCCAATTTATCGCTTTAGAACCTCCACCAGGAACCCTCAGATCATTTATATGTGTCATCTGCAGGTTCTCCAACATTATAAGATTAAAGGACACCCAGAGGAAAGAAACCTTGGCGTGTGTGGTGGCTCTCCCTTCCTGAGGATACTCAATCAATGTACTTCACCCGAGTATAATTCACCCCATGTACCAAAAACCCTGAACTCCGAGATGCACCGAGGTCCAATCAGCAGTCACAAATGTACCGAATTTAAAAAGATTGCATTTGGGCCTGTATGAGGATAGTAAAGATGTTTGTTTCCCTTAATATTCTATAATATAGGCAGCACGGTGGCTTAGGGGTTAGCACTCCAGCTTTTGCAGTGCTGGGTCCCAGGTACAAATCTCGGCCGGGACACTATCTGCATGGAGTTTGCAGGTTCTCCCCGTGTTTGCGTGGGTTTCCTCCAGGTACTCCGGTTTCCTTCCACATTCCAAAAACATGCAGTTAGGTTAATTGAGGAAATATGTTCCCCTGCCTGCAGCAGACTGATGATGTCATCACAGCCTAGGCAAAGTCACCGGAGCCCAAGGATGGCAATGTGATGATAAAAGGTGAAAGTTTATTAATGTGTGATACCATTGCTGTGTATTGTAATATAATAGAAAGATTTCTGTAGATTGGTAGAACGTTCCCTTTAATCTGAGTCCACGTTAGCAATAAGCAGGTAGATATTTTCTGTTTATTTAAAGCCATCGACCTCATGCTCATTACGGCCCATTTACAGACACTTTGTGATGAATCGGCATCCTCTGCGTTCTCCGGGAATAATATACGTACTGCAAACTGCCCGGCCTGCAATCATTATTCCAAACGGAAAAATTAATTGTAAATAAGCAGCAGTCAATTAAGCCGAAGTTCTGCCGGCTAATGCAAATCTTTCATAGTTTTGTTTCAGTTAGCGGGCTCATTAATGATTTAGAGATGTGTATACAGCTGTGGGGACCCGGGTATTATCTAATGCACTCCCAGAATAATTACACATGAAAAGACGGCCCTGGTCTGGGGGGAGACGCACAAATTACCGACTCCTTTAACTTTAGTTGTATTATAAAAAAAAAATGTAAAAATCTTCCCAAATTTTTGTTTTTACTGCTTTCAGAGGAGGAAAAAAAAACCTTGTTTTATGATTTTGTTAAGTGCTGATACTTCGCTGAGCTCTAAGATGCTTCTGTAAACAAAACATCAATGCAAATGCAACAAAGACAGTAAGGAGCGCATCCATAATTTAAAAACTCGATTCATAAAACATTCGCCTCCCCCGTGCTCAACCTTTATTGCATTAATATCTAATCCCTTCCGCGTAAAACAATTGAAAAAGCTAAAACGCTACTCGCTTCAATTTGTTTAGTTTTTAACAGTTTCCTGTCTGATATTCTGGGAGTTGGCTGCACGCCATCGTGCACCAATCAAGTGTTTAATGGCTGTGGGGTTGTGAAGCTGGCCACTATCTGAGCGACCTTCTGCTCTTTTATTGATATGACGCTCCACTGCCCTTTCCAAACTAAAGCAGATAAGGAAATCCCAGAAACTCCAATACCAATAAAACATGGCCAACACGTTTCAGGGGATTGGGGCTCCCTTCATCAAAGCTTTTGGTTGTGGTGTTTCTGTAATGTTTAGAAATGTTTGGGTACAATGTTTGCACAATGTCTTCTACATACAGTGACACAATGTCCAAATGTTGAAAGGAAGTTTCAGATCCCCCCCATATATCCAACGCTCGAGGGCAATGTTCTTATTTTGCAGAAAGCAATGATGAGGAGGAAAAACAGCAAACATTAAAATATCAGCGGCCAGAGATGAACTTTGAAGAGACATTTTGACAACGTGGGACAGCTCTGAATGTGTCCGATTCCTGTTACCCCCTCTAGGTGATATTCCCCAATCTCTTGGCCCACTTATTACCTTTGTAGGGGCAGCAGATGGACCCATAGCATGCAGACCAGGCATCTGGTGACCTTCTTGATAAATCGGCAGTGGTGGCTTTTTGACACATCATCAGTACCAGTGTCATTCCCAACTCTTTTAGCTGGGCGCACCGCCTGGCAGTTACTGGGTCTCAATATTGGAGCTGCCACCCTCATACAATTTCTTCCCACCCGGCTTAAAAAAATTTCTGGGATCAACACGGAGTACAGAGATGCGTCACGTGATATAAGCGGTTTTGTCGCATGTCGTCCACACGCGGTATACGCACCTCTAATGCGCCTTCTTCAGCTGCAATGACCCCAATATTTGCATTTCACTTTATGATACAAAGCAGAGATCAGATTATATTGAGGAAAGTGGAAATCTTTGCTCGGCCTCCTATGGTTTATACTTTTAGCAGGCTGTGTGATACAATGTGACATTTTCCAGCTGAGGTGAAGCTCACCGCTCTGCTTCATTACCTCTGACTTCCTCCGAGAGGGCCAACGCAGTAAAAATAGATTCTCAAACAAAATGCTTAAACAAAGTTTTGTTGGATACCCAAAATACAGAATTGTATGACAAATGATAGAAAAGTGACAACAAGATGAGTGGCTGCTAAAGAGGAACTTTATATACATACACGGTATAGTTATGGTTATATGTTTTGTATTATATCAATATTTAATATATGATAAAGGATCCCCAGAGTCACTGTGGGTTTTCTAAAAAGACAATCAACTTACCAGTCCTTTGTCTGCCTGAAACCTCACTGAATCCTTTACTGAGTTGTCCCATTGTCATGACTTGCTGGTACAGATAACTATTCACTATGTCTTTGCCTTTTTTTCTGATTGCTATGGGACATATAGCTGCAGTGTTGCTAATATAACTGTCCACCATCTGTCTTTGTTTTGCCTTCTTACAGCCAACTGCAAACCAGACTTGGAGTAGGTGGCTCTCTATCAGTGGCAGATGTAGCCAATAGTTGGGCCCTGTACAGAACTGATTTGGGACCCTCCATATATCCTCCCCCTCCCAGTACCAATCAATCAAGGGCACCACCGTCCAAACTCTTCTACAACTTCAATCACACACGGGCTCCTGTACCGCACACCAACCCCTCTGTCCCCAGTCTGGCCCTACGTCACAGCAAGTTAAGTTTAAAATACAGCACGGGAAGAATCAAAGCCCAATACCGCTCCTTCCATCGAGATTCTTGTCTGCTACTCCGACTCAGTGAGCTGGGCTGAGACACAACAGAGAGAGAAATGAGGGAGAGACAGGGCTGCTGTGGGGGCCCCTTTGGCTCAAGAGGGTCCCTTGTGCAGCAGCACAGTTTGCACCCCTTATGTGTCTGCCCCTGCTTTCTACTGATATGCTAAAACTGCCCCACCATTTCTCAGCATTGGTGATCATGACTCCTCAGGGGAGGGCTGGGAATGAGCACAAGCAGCGGATTCTTTCATTGTAGTGATGGCTCCTTATGGGCAGGAGAACCTGGACTGTGGTGATTGGTGGGTTACACCGTACAACAATTTAACCCCTAAATTGGCTCTCCCGGCATCTCAGTATTTAAAATTAGTTTGACGCCTCCCATACACTTTGTCAATCAATTTTCAGTTCAATTGATTTGTTTATGTAACTGTTGGCCATCGACGACAAATCCACCAATCATAGTACAGGTCGACATTCAAAAATCCGTCCATCGATAATCCGGTTCTTCAGATTTCCCGCATTGGTTTTGGATCGCATTTTGAAATTTACACATTGTTTTCTGGAGGCACCATTTAAGTTTTGATGGCGCTGTACTCCACAATCGGCTGTTGGGTCTTCCCTGCACTGCTTTGCTGCTCATTCCTTCTCATTTATTTGCTGCTGTATAGCCCATTATAGATTCAGCATCCATATAAAGGATTGTACAGTCCGCCATTTTCTATTAAATATATAAAGCATGTAACATCCCCTGAGGAAGCCCGTTTAGGGCGAAACGCGTCGGGTGAGACCATAAGTACCGTACTGACCCACATCTTGGACCCTTTAGTGAGAATATGTTATAAAATCATGAATAAACATTGCCATGGCCTTTTTTTACCAATTATGTATGTAAGAAGTATATGTTTTAGTAATTGAAATAAAAGGTTTTATGCTAGAATTATTTTCTGTCAGCCGCTATCTTTCCACTTTTTCTCCTATATAAAGCATATATAAGTGTTCTGGAGGTTGCCGAATTTTTGAATGTCAACCTGCACCACAATGGAAGCACAGGAAGTAAGATCTGGGGAGGATGGCCACGCCCACAAGAAGCGAGAACAAGTGAGTGACAATAAAAGTTTGTGATCAGTCAGGTGAGCTTATTTTATTGCAGATGGGACATCGCCTGTCTCTTCTACAATAAAGGTCCTGCATTGTCTCATTTTTTAATTTTGAAGGTTTCATTCCACCCCTCACTTTTTTCTTTTGATATCGACTCCAAATCATTCACAAAAATTGCAAAATTGAGTCCCAATCCCAGGATTTTTAGGTTAATCATCGATTTCTTTAATTCCTTTATTATACCCCATTGAGGTGACGGAAGAAGCTATAGAGGATAATGGTGTCACCCACCAATCACCGGTAAAATCATGGGGTGTTTTTATAAAAGTTTTCAGGATTCACCCAACATCCACCCAAAACGTACTCACTTTTCAGAATCAATTAAAATAGTATAATTTATAAATCACAAGTAAAAGTTATTTCACACATTTTCTATTTTAATACAAGGTAACAAAAATGTGTACATTATGGGCAAAAATTGGGTGAATCTTGTGGGAAAACATTTATAAATTGCCCATTTCTATATGCAGCTGATTTCCCAGAATTTCATCCGAACATTCTTGACATTCACAGATGATGAGAAACAGCCTGGAATAAATATTCACCCTTTCCTGGCCTCCTGTTTAATGTTCATACAACAATAATACGAGTT
>NW_027317049.1:0-35746 GCF_032062135.1 Pyxicephalus adspersus
TGGACTATATGATACAAAACTGGCTTTGTATTGCCATGTCATCCACTGGGTGTCAAATCTCAAGCATTACAATCAGAATTTCTAAATCTCTATAAGCCTATGGGTTATGAACGTGGTGAGTGCAGCTTCCGTTGTTTCAGTCTGTCTGGAGTCATTGTAATTTTCTGCTAGTTTCTCAAAGAGGCAGAGGCACTGCTATCCTTGAGCTGGAAGGCCCACATCTAAAGGTTGTCAATGGAGGAGTGAGATAACTGTTCCTACTTTGGTATGTTCTTCCACAAAGGTCCAGGGGTGAAGAAGGAAGTGGAGCAGACACACTCTGCAGAAAACCTGCTATTGATTTCTGTCACTGGAGGACCAGGTGGGCAAAGGCAAATTAGGCTCAGGGACCAGTACGAAAAAGATAACAAAGCTGACTGAAACATTGGCCACTGACACTTGTGGACTGGACATGGACTAGATTCAATTCTCCAGATGAAAGTAACCCCTCAGGACCTCTTGCATGGAGATATTCAATTCATAGATCTTTTTATATAATTGTTCCAGCTAAGTGTCTCCTGATATTCCCCAGAGCATCCCATGGTTAACAGGGAACAGATGGTTTTGGTGTAGAGACAGCCATTGAATTACCAGGTTAGTTTTGTATTTGAAGAAGATGTAAAGGCACCCTGGGCAGGGTCCAGATGACAGTAGGTTGCACTGAGAACCAAGGTCAAGACAAGCAACAGGCCAAGGTCAAGGTTGACATATTTAAATGTCCAGGCTGACAACAATAACAATAATCATGATCAAGACAGGCCAGGGTCGGGGCAAGTAGCAGGCTATATTTGTGGTTTGCTAGCGCACATAAAGTCCAGTGCAAAGACGCGTGCACGTGGCTGCACAACCCCATAACCAACAACTGAAGGGTGACCTATGGCCAAAGGGGAGACCTGCAAGCAAAGTAATAACGCATCAACTCATGGTCATCTACAGAGATTACACTGAAATAGACAATGTCAAATATTATGCTATGCTATATATAGATGCTCTGAATCACTTGGAAATGTGATCACTTCTTTGCACCGAAAATCAATACTGATATACATACAGTATACAATGATTATATTCTTTAAATATAGTTTCCCTACCCCCTCCCCACACACAATCTGTATATTAATGTTTATCAGCATGTTGTTCTGTGTTTGGGACTAGTTTATTAAACTTTATCCACTTCCAATTTGGGAAAAAACTGATTGAATTGGCCATAATGATTATCAGAAGGCAAATGAAAAGGTTCCCAGTCATGTGGTTATGTCATAATAAATATAAAATAAAATAAAAACAATGTAACAAAATACATTTGATAAATAATCAGGCTTTATATCTTTTATGTAGCCCTAAAATGTATACATGATAAATTATAGGGAGCTGAGGAATTTTGCTGATTCTTGTAGTTAATTATTTTTGTACTTTTGTTATGTTTTGTAGATGATTGAATTATGTTGAAACATATATAAATTGTACTCTTCTCATCAGTAAACTAACGTCTGCTTCCTCCCTTTCTGCCTTGAAACTCTTCCTTTCCTCTCTACGGCCATATATCTGTTACTTTGACAAAAATATCTTGTTCTAAGAAAACCATAAGGACATTTGTCATGTCTGCTAATTGTCTGTAGTCATGTGATCATGCCTTTGAACTGGTATATAAACTGTGTGCAAACAATAAAGTTTTGAGAGTGATCTAACCACACATTAAGTTGTGTTACACTCTTCCAGCGCTGTAAACAGAAGGTATCAGAACGAGGGAAATATTGATCTGGGATCAATTAACATAAATTAAGTATGTAAATAAGGGAATGTAAAGGTAATTCATTAACACATTTTGGTCCCCTATAGTGATAAAAATAAAAACTATAATAAAACAATAATAATCTTGCATAGTCGTGCATTTTTGGTGGAAACAAAGAAGATCATTCTAATTATAAAAAGCAAGTGTTTAGTGGGTGATGAAATAATTAAAAAAATATTTTATTTTTGGAAGGGATTTTTTTTTTAATTGAACGCTTGTGTATGCATCAACACAATATAAACATTATGTTCCCCCATATGAATACTGTATGTATGAGCACTGTGGCTTGTGTGTGAGATACTTTGGTCGGTTTCTTTTTGGCTGTAATGGAGATGATTTTTTGCTGATACAACTATATGATTTTGAAATACAATATTATAAACATTTATAATAAAAAAAGGTTGTGATACTATATAAAGATTTTTTCTGGATGGTTTTTATTTCATACTTTGTTTAGTATTTATTTTTTTTTTCATTTTATTTTGGAAAAAATATGTTTTTAATATAATAATTACTATTTAAATCTCTTTAACTTTTGTGAGCTAATTTCTGGATGACTGAAGTTAGCAGAGCTTTACCTCATTCACTAAGCTAAGTGGATTATTCCTTGCAAGGAGATAATTGACTTGCTATGAGAACAACCTATATTATATTAATATTATATTATTATTTTTATTATTATTAATAAACAGGATTTATATAGCGTCAGCATATCACGCAGCACTGTACATTATACCTAAATTATATTAAGAAAATAAGTGAATATGTATATTATTTTACTGAATCAGGCTCAATGTATCCCTTAGAACAGGTTTATAATATAATAATATAATATATTATTCTTGTGGCTTTATACACCGGGGCAGTTAATTACATTTTTACATGCTTTACATTTCTTTTTTTGTACATAATTTCCTTTTTTTACATTGTCACTAAGCACGTTTCATGCAAAGCACTTCTTCAGGAGTATGTGTAGAACTTTACATAAATCACTATAAAAAGATCAATTTTCAATTGTGAATATAAAATTTCCAGGAATCAGCATAGGATCAATTTTCACCACAGTATGGAAGTAGCAACAAACTCAACCACTATGTAGTGTAATGGAAGACGGGTTGATAAAAAGAAAATCTGTATTAGATTTTTTACAAGTGCTTTGAAAGGTTATGGACTATTCTGCCAATTATTTGAAAATTCCAACCTCCATATTAATAAGGTAAGCTTTTACCAGAATCCAAGAGTGAAACAATGTAAGAAATTAGAAACCAGTAATTATATATTTTTATAAATATATCCTAGGTCAATATGCCAGACTAACTTAATCAATATGTTGATATGTCATCATATAAAATAAAACTTGGCATAATTTTTGCCTAAAATTTATATAGTTTTTATGTATGGTATGTAAAGTTTTTATGTGTTATATGTAATCTAACTTGATAAATATTTATTTTTTTTTACTAACAACAAAATACCTTTTTTCATAGCATCACATTGAAGGGTAATGGAAAATCGTTCGGCTGTACAGTATTTCAAGTTTTTGCTGTTTTCAGTCAATTCAGAGGACAAATTGTTGACTTTCAGTGCCTTTTTTATGATATATATTTTGGGAGTAATAGTAAATGTGACAATTATTACAGCAATATGCTAAGATAGTCTTCTACACACTCCGCTTTACCTGTTCCTCACAAATTTGTCTTTTGTCGATATTTGCTACACAACAATCATTATACCCAAACTGTTGCATATGGGGGGTTAGGGATGCAAGGCAGTTTGAGAAAAGGTTGTGGTCAAGGTTACGGATATCTCTCTGCCATTGACCAAGTCTGGGATGTGGCAAGGGAGGGCAAGGGTTTGATAGGTTGAAAAGGGATAAGGTTATGATCAGAGAGGGGGAATGGTGAGTTGTCAAGGAGGGTGAGGTTGCAGAGTTTAGAAAATTCCAGGTCTAGAGTGTGTCCAGCTTTGTGTGTGGGGCCATTGATGTGCTGTGTGAGTCCAAATGAGGAGGTAATGGAGAGCAGTTTGGCTGAGGATGGAAGGTTGGGCTCATCCATTGCAATATTAAAATCACCAAGGATTAGGGTGGGCAGGTCATGGGAAAGAATGTGTGGGAGCCAGGATGCAAAGTTATCCACAAATTGTGATACTGGGCCAGGGGGGCGGTAGACAACAGCAACAATAAGGGGTAGGGGGCTAAAGAGTCGGACAGAGTGGACTTCAAATGTAGTGAAAATGAGAGAGGGTGGGGTAGAAAGGACTCTGTATGTACAGTTAGGTGAGAGAAGGAGACCCACACCACCCCCAACTTTTTTGCCAGGTCTAGGGGTATGTGTAAAGTGCAGGCCTCCATAGGAGAGAGCAGGAGCAGAGGCAGAGTCAGAGGAGGAAAGCCAAGTTTCAGTGAGAGCAAGAAAGTTGAGAGACTTAGAAAGGAGAAGGTTGTGTATGAGGATAATTTGTTGCCAACAGATCTGGCATTCCATAGACTGCCAGAGAGAGGGGGTAAGGACTTATGGTAGGGTGAATGGGGATAAGGTTAGGAGAAGGGAATGTCTGACTGAGAGTGAATGGAAAGTAGAGGCTGTGTGGGGGACCAGGGTTGGGTGAGATGTCACCAGAGAGTATCAATAAAGTGAAAAGGTGCAGGAGCACAGACAGAGAAATAAGGAGAGTGAAAGAGCAGAGAGACAATGAGTTATCAGACTGGGGAGTGCAGGGAGTAGTGCCAACAAAGAGAGAGCAGGATAATACATTTTACAGATAATTGGGAACCACATGCGTACAAAAAACAATGTGGCAAAATTAAGTCCAAGAGAAGCAGTCCAATAATATGGGTTCAAGTGAGGCTTGCAAACTTGTTCCAGGAGTGCAGGATGATGATTCAGTCAGAGATGGGTTGATGAAATACCAGCTTAGAATGGTAGCAGCAGCAGCAGAGAATGTGTTGGAGTCCAGGTGGATAAATCAGTCCAAAGGCAGGAGGTAGAAGTTGTAGCCAGGTGGATAAATCAGTCCAAAGGCAGGAGGTAGAAGTTGTAGTGTAAAATAGTATGTCCAAATCTGTTCCAATTCCTGTGTCAATTCCCTGGATTAATTCCCATTGCACTTATAATTTGGGCACTTGAGATTTGGGACTTGATATATATGCCGCTTTTTATTTTTTAGGACCAACGTTTTTACTTTCAGGATGCCGGTCCAGAGTAATGATGTACAGCCGATGGTGGAGTGCGTGCCACATGTAGAAAGAAAGTGGCTAACCAAGACTAACAAAGCAAACTCTGAACCTAATAAAAAGATCTGTCACTTATATGACTAAATAAAAAAGTAGTTTATAAACTACTAGCAAAAACACTGAAACACAAGATTTAGAGCTTGTTACAATGTGAAATTTAGTGCATTATACCCCAATCAGTCACAAATGATGACTCATGCATTATGCTTTATGAGTTACAATATTTTATGTCCACTTAAGTGCTTTTTGTCTACTTAAGTTGCTTGTATTTTTAAACATTTTAGTTAAATGCTATACTGGTGATTACAGGACACTTTTGTTGTAACTGGGTATTTAAAAAACCACCAGATCATGTGCCTGCAGCCTCATATTGGTATATCTACTGTGAGATCATCTAAGGCACTGATACCTATGTTAACCTCACCATAATTGAGATTTGGTGAATTTGGCTAATTCTCTATTGTTCTCCCTGCTGGAGAGGAAGCTGTACCTGAGGACCTGCAGTCCAGGAATCCCCCTGCTTCTAATGGATCCATTCTGAGGATCTGTGCTTTTTCTACTTCTTCTGCTTCTTGCCCCTAAATCACCAGCTCTCAAAAACGGATTATGATCAAGTGCTTTAAGGCCACCCATTCCTTAATTGCTAAACAGGAAGTTGAATAAATATCCATGGAATTTTAATGGCGCTTCCAAAATAAACATAGATAACTTTATTTACATGCCAGAATTACACGGGCTCAAACACTAAAATATATATAATAAGACATAAATGAGTCTTGGAGGTGGATTGTAACAACACTTCTTACGAAAAAAAAAAACAAAAAATATCATTGAACTGCCTTTTATCGCATGTTTATATTACTTTCCCTTTAGAATTAACCCCTGAGCACGGTTTTACCATGGTTTAGTAATAGGTTAGGAACTGAAGTATCAGCTGTCTTTTTAAAGCAGAGGTAAAATCACTTCCCCAGCTCCCTCCATGGTGTCAACATCTTCACCTGGTCCTTTTGTGGGTTTGAGACGTTAGACCATATTGATTGGCACGGCTGGAATGACATAATTCTCACTCATGCATGTTTGAGTTCATCCATTCTTGTACAAGGTATGCTAAAAATGTGTGCAGATGAGTGAACATGCTACAGAAGATTGCAGAAAGGTAAATCTGTTTGTTATATTGCAAACATTCGATTTAACTTCACTTTACTTTAGTTCTGCTGTTTAGCAATTTTTCGCTTAATCTTTACTTGAAGGGAAAATTTGCTTGGTTTTAGCTTATTGAAGTTAGCCACTGCCCTCTGTATATTGCACACCACTGATTCCAATCCTAGTAAACCGATAGCTGTAAACCTGTTCCTAAAGAAAATGATTGAAAGCAGTTTCATTGATTGTTCATCATTGGGTAGGCAGGACTGCCCAGATACCACCAACCAATTAAAATGTTTGCTGCTATTTTCATTGCAATAATCTTTGTATACAAGTAGTAGTAGTGAAGGGGACTGAAAGTTCACAGCAGGCTGTCCATCATGTATATTCAAGGGATTTCAAATTTTGCTTACCGCATGGTAAGTGGTTTGTATGTATACCTATTTATACCAAGTCATGTTAGTTCCAGAAGTAGAGTATGCTGGGAACAGTAAAATTCAGACTCAGAATGAATCTGGCCAGATCAGTCAGGAAATCCAAACAGTTTTGGAAGTCGGGATTGGTTATTATTTTAATGAACCATATTATACTTGTCAATGATGACAGTTGTCATTGTCCTATGACCTCCTATATTTGTCAGTGACAGATATTGTACTCAGCCAATCATCTGTCATCATTCAGCGGATTGGCTGAGATCTACTACACCTGTTAATGACAGGTATAGATTTATCAGGTTGAAACTCTGCTTGCTCATGTTCTTATACAAAGGTTGGAACAACTCTAATCTGAGCCAAAACTGACATGAACTGGCCACCATGATCTGGTAGTAGTTTGTTTTAATAAAGTTGACTTGTTCTGTTATGTTAAAGACATTTCACAGCCATTGTTTGAGTTGCAATGAGATTCAGGAGCATAGGCTATATTCTTACCATTATACTAACAGTAAGATAAAATATTCCAAAATTTCTTATACCTCGTTAACTTCATCAAATTGTTTTTCTGCCTTACCATAAATATTTTTAAAAATTGACGTCAGGCAAGCATACACAGTGACCTATATTGCAATAAAAATAGAACTTCCATAAAGTTCCATAATTTTTCTATCAATTTGTTTTTGTATACGTTTGCTAGCTGCATATTTTTTATATTTATTTTTTATCCATTTGTTAGCTGCATCATTATACCAATTTTGCTTGTTGACAACTCTTGGGACAAAGGACTGTTTACAGATAAATCCTTAGAGAGCATTCATACCTTATTAAAAAAAGAGATCACACTGAAAAAATCACACTTGCCTTTAATCACATATTCACCTAGGTATTTTTTAGCTGACATGTTAGCTATAAATATAGCAGGTTCATGCTTAGGACATTGTAGAAGATGAAGATGAAATCTCTTTAGGTGATCTGTACATTATAATTCTCAGATGTTACTTCATTCAGCAGAAACCTTTAATTAGAAACAGTTTTCAGGTTGGTTTTTTGTGCTCCTCAAACTCCAGTACAACTGTATTTATTTTAGAATACTGGTCTCTAAATTAGAGCTTTAACTTTCTGTTTACTTTATACTCTATATTTATCCTTACTTTACTATACAGCTTTATCAAAAATGATAGGAGTATATATGTCATAAATAAAAGAGAATTACTCCTATGTTTAAATTCTATTATACTATTATAATATATTAAAAAGGGCAAATACACAATTAAAATTACAATAAAATAAAATTACAATACAATTAAAATTACAATAAAATTAAAAAATCTAACATTTTTTTTTGAAAATAAAAATAAATATTTGCACACATATGAATATATGTAACAATGTCTATATACACTATTCTACATAATATAAAAATATTAAATTAATATTAATATATTGAAATAACTAACTATTAGATGTACAAAAATGAAACACATTTATGAAAATCCATGGTGCCACTTTGCATTCTCTCCTTACCCTGTACCTGCCTCAATGCTCTCACCTTTCTCACTGAGATTCCAGTTTAATTTCTATCTTCTCTTTCCCTTTCCTATTTTCCACCTTTTTAAACTTTCTACTCCTTAAGAGTTAGCCAGTGTAAGGCTGTTGGGCCTCAACTCGCATCCTTTAATTGGACATGGCCGTTTATGGTTTCTTTTTATTAATGCTGCTTCATATCTTTGAGCTTGTATTATTTTACATAGAGTAAGAGTTGTGAATATGATTATTGCTTTAGTCAATAGTCTTCATATTTTTATTATATTGTGTAAATTATCCAAGACTTAATAAACATATTGAAACAGATAGCCAATGGTGATTTTTTTAAATCAATTTTTTATCTAAATATTTATATTTTTTTATCAATATCAATACCTATACATATCTAAGCTATGGCTCTTGTAATATGGCCATACACTGGTATACTGGACATTACTAAACATACTAAGAATCATAAATTATGTTCTTGAATTAATATATTTTAAGTTTCATGGGGAGCAAATCTTGCCCCTTGGCCCCCTTGTACTCTACTGATCTTATCATTACAACATTAAAACATTGGCTGGAAATTCACTTTAAGTAGCTTTCCTTAATTCTAGTGTAAATATCTAAAACCTTCAAACTCTGCTTGGTATTAAAATATTTAAAATTATCAAATGAAATAAAAAATTCAAACAGGAAATATTAAATATAATTTTAATGTAAATCTTTTTAATATTGAAATGGCCAATAAGAACACAATTTCAAAACAGTTTTTGTTCTCCTATTGTTCTGACACTTCTATTTATTAGTTCACAGATTTGTTGAAACAAAATCATTTGCAGATCCAGGATTAATTGGTCATAGCTGGCATGGATTTACCAAATCAGAACCGAGAATATTCAACTGGATGGATCTATTTATATACTCTATAAGAGAGTCTTATGGTTCTGTGAATGTAACACATGGTGACAAAGAGCATTTTCCGCATTAATGGGAATCAATGGCCTGTCAAAGGTAATCAATTATTATTATTTGTCTTTTGCAGGACTGGATGATAATTCAATACCTATGATGCAGAGAAGAGAACAAGACAATCGGGCATTTAAAATAAATGAAGAACATAGCTTTCTTTCCCTCTTTACCTTGGTCAGTAACTTTCACAAAGCTGGAGCTTTGAAGATAACACAGTAGGCTTTAGATTGGTAATTCATCCATCCATGTCCAGTTGATTTCTAATCTCTATTACTAGCTTTTATCTGGCCACTGTACCCAACTCTCACAAATAATTATTCTAAGATTAGCTCATCTATGATACATTTTGGGATCATTGACTGAATCCTGAAAAACACCATGAACACACACTAAACAACACTAAAACAACAGAGGTCGCTCACTTACCAGAAGGGTAATTTTTTTCTTAGTTTAGTAAACACAATGGGCCTAATTTATTAAAGCTCTCCAAGGCTGGAGAGAATACACTTTCATCAGTGAAGCTGGGTGATCCAGGAAAACTGGAATGGAACTGGTTCTGGATTCAAAACATTTTTTAGCAAATAGCAAATGACTTTAAATAAATCCATTACAGCTTCCCTGATGAAAGTGTATCCTCTCTAGTAATGGAGAGCTGTAATAAATCAGACTCAATGTAGCTAAATTTACTGTAAACACCCAATTATTTGATAGAAAAACAGCATTTTTGCTTGCCTATGATTGATTGGTTGATTGGTGATTTTAACTTCACTTGACTTATTTTTTTATTGAACACAGTCTCTACCCATGGAAAAGGCACAAACGTTATCAATTTAGTAAGTTAACACCAATACACTTTTGTTCATTGTAAAAATCAGCTTCAATTGTTTACTATTTTAAAGTGTAAAGAGATCAGTAACAAGTAGTCAAAAATGAAAGAACAATAATTAATTTTTAAAATTCACTTTAAAGGGTTCCCTAAAAAGTTTTTTAATTTTTAATTTTGCTTATCAGGTAATCAATGGAAATCCAGACATTTCTTAAAAGCCAACAAGCTGTTGGTAAAAAATAGGAAAGCATTGTCACCGGTACAGGATGTGAGTTAAGCTGGGTTCAAAGTTTTAGAGGAGTTTCTGCAAATGTTTCTGTCTATTTGGTTAACTCATAGTCCTTTTTAAACCCTTTTAAACTATGTTATCTCTTTTTTTGCAGGAAGTCAATGGAAAACCAAACATTTCCAAAATATTTCCACTTAGTACCATTTTTTATAGAATCTGAATATAAACCATTCATTACTGGTATATATTTTGTGTTGTATTTGTCTGGAATATTTGCCAACTCCTTCATTATGGTTCTTATATTTCTTTCCAGTGACTTGCACACCCCAATGTATTTATTTCTTTGCAGCTTGTCCTTCACAGATATCGGTTACACTACAGCCACTGTCCCCAAACATCTGCACATATTACTGTCTGGGGATAGCTCTATATCCTTCAACCAATGCTTCACACAGATGTACTTCTACACACTGGTTGGTATCACTGAAAATATGGTCATACTTGCAATGGCCTTTGACCGATATGTGGCTATTTGTAATCCTCTACACTATCATTCAATACTGAGATGGAAAAGCTGTATCACTATCATCACAGGAATTTGGATTTCGGGGTTCCTGAATTCATTGGTCATCACAGTTCCATTATCATATTTATCCTTTTGTATTTCAGATACTATTCACCAGTTTTTCTGTGATGGCAAAGTTCTTGACATTGACATTGCTTGTGCTGGTGTCAATGAATTTTATGTAGTCATCTACATAGAGACGTTTCTCTTTAGCTTCTGTCCATGCTTTTTTAATTTCATGTCATATGTAAAAATTATCAAGGTCATTCTGCAGATGAAATCTAAAGAAGGAAGTAAGAAAGCATTCTCCACCTGTTCTTCCCACCTTATTGTCATCATAATGTATTATACTACTGCTATATTAGTGTACATGATGCCACCAAACTATGATAGACTCCATCAAGTGTGTCTGGTTTTCTTCACCGCTGTTACACCCATGTTAAACCCTCTCATATACAGTCTACGAAATAATGACGTAAAGAGGGCACTGCTAAAACTAATGGCTTCTCAAATTTACTTACAAGCTGCTTGAATGGATTATGAAAAGTTTGTATATAAATAAAACCTATAAAATGTACCGAAACATTATACAAGAAAAGGCAGATCTAATGGATGGATTTCGGGAACAAATGGAAGAGTCAATCCAGTGATGTCTTTAAGCTTTGGGAAACAAATAAGAAAAAATTGCATACCACTACTACTTATTAAAACAATAATAATTAGAGATAATGGGGCAAGAGTGCTCCAGTGACACTTTGCTCTCTTGTGTTGGTGCTTCATTGACACTGTTCTTCAATGACTTTTTGTTTTCCAGTGTATTCTTTTCCATGACCTCTTGTGGTCCAGTGACCCTTTCTGTTTAGATGAACCTTGTCTATCATTGCCCCCTTAATCCAATGATATTTTGCGCTCCAGTGACCCCTTTACACAATGATCAGGTGATTCAGTGACCTCATGTGCTTGAGTTCCACTACCCTTTGTGGTTCAGTGACCGTTTTATGCTCCAGCGGACCTGTGCTTCAGTTAAATTTAGAAATTTCTCCACTACAGAATCCATGTTCTAATGACTAATGTCCCCATCATTTACACAGACCCACACACACATTCAACATGAAAAGTAAAGTTCCACTTTAAGGTGTAAAGAGTTCATTATAGTATCTCTTACACACATAGAGCATGAGATGAAAATACATTGTTTTTCTGATTGCATTAAAAGGAATTAAGAAGGTAGGAGGAACTGTCATTATTTGCAGAAAATAAAATAAAAGTGCTGGCCACATTTTCAAGAGAACTACCTTTTTTAACAAAACCTCAATGGGCTAGAAACTGGCATTCTGCATTAAAGCTCATATTTGGGAAAGGTATCATTGCTTTATCTAAAAGTTCTATAGAAGAGCAAGAACTGTCCTGACCACATACCTTGAAGATAATTGTAAGCCAGATATTATAGCCACCTGTAATGCATTTAAAAAAAAATAATTGCATTTTAATAATAAAAACATGAAATGCTTACAGGGACCATACCAATTTTTTGGGGAATTGTTTTTGGGTAATACATGTAGGATCACCATCTCCTAATCCTGGGTACTTACCTTGATGAACAGTCTAAATTCCTTTAATAAATTACCCCCATTGTATGTCTATATGTCTACCAGATGGTTTACTAGATGGTAAGTGCTGAATTGTATGTAGAGAATGTATTATAGAATTGTCCAAAGGGGTCAGACTGAAAAGATCCTTATATGTTTGAGCCAACGAACTGAGCTGAGTTATCTGAGTGAGTGATCTCCAATTGGGAAGCAATGTGGGTGGAAAGAATGTGCTGTGACTTGGAGGGCTAGGTAGAAGGAAGAATGTGCTGTAAGCTTGGGGTGCCACAAATATTAAGGATAGGCTGTGAGCTGAGGGGCAACACAGTTGAGAAGGATAAACTTTGAGCTGAAGGGCAAGGTGCTCTCAGATCAGAAAGACATAGTAAGTAGTAGGTGTGTGGTTTGGTGCCTGGTCACCCTATGCCTTTTTTCCTCCTTCTTCTTGGCCACCATTGGTGCTTTCTGTCCTCCTTAAGCGTTTCCTCCTTAGTTTTATATTTGCCTTGCAGCCTCCTCCCCTAGGTTTCTAGCCCATTTGCAATCCTCCTCTGGCTCCTTGTGATTTTGTAAGCCAGGAAAGCAAGATGGCTATCAGCCAGTTGATACACTCATTTTATTTTAATGCCAATTTTGGTGAAGCTACTTCATGCTCTTTTGTACTTTTTGGTACTTCTGTTCTTCACAGTCCTGTCCTATCTTGCTCAAAGACTCCCAAAGGGGGGCAGAGTGATAAAGGAAAGCAAGGGGAAGGCATGGCATTGTCATGCCTATTGCTATTTCCATTACTGACATAGCTAACAAAATATGGTGCCAAGGCCACCAACTGGACGTCCCTGATCTGAATAATTGGTACCCATGTGGATGATTGCCTGAATAGACAATGGAGATGCAAGAGTAGAGTTGTATAAATTGTACCACAGATTTAAACATGAACTGCAGTATCATGTTTGTAGGAATATTGTATCTTTGTACATCATTAGTAGTTGCCCATCCATATTTCCATTCTCTCAAAAGATTACTTTGTGTGGAAGATATCACTTTTTTTATGTCGGACCTTCCAAATGCCAATAGAATATTTTATTACAGGTTTAAAAAATTATAAATGATGAATTACACAGAAGTTAAAGAATTTCGTGTTTTACTATTCTCCAACATAAATGGGTGCAAATCTCCTATTATTTTTGCATTTTGCTTTATATACCTGGTTGGAGTTCTGATGAATTTAACAATATTTACATTAATATGTGCTGATAGTCATTTGCACACCCCCATGTATTTGTTTCTGTGCAACCTTTCATTTGTGGACATTTGCTATACAACTGTCACCATTCCAAAACTGCTGGCCATGTTGCTTTCTGGACACAACACAATGTTATTCACACAGTGTACCATTCAAATGTTCATTCTGTTCATGTTAGCCACCACTGAAGCTTTGCTTTTGTTGATAATGGCTTATGATCGATATGTTGCAATTTGCAACCCTTTGCGTTATCACCAGCTCCTTAGTAAGAAAATGTGCTTTCTGTTCATAAGCCTGGCCTGGCTTTGTGGAAGTTTGAATTCCTCCCAACTTACTATATCTGCTGCAAAAATGTCCTACTGCAATTCCAACACCATTCACAGTTTTTATTGTGATATTAAAGCGTTGAAAAATATAGCATGTGGAGGCATGGAAATATTGCAAAGTATCATCTATATAAATGCAGTCTTTTTAGGCCTTTTACCATTTCTAGGTAGTTTGACATCTTACACAAAAATTGTAAAAATTGTTCTGAGTATTAACTCTTCGGAAGGCAGAAGAAAAGCATTTTCCACGTGTTCTTCTCATCTTACTGTCATCATTATTTTCTACTGGACTGGGACTACGGTATTCATGATACCACCATCAAAACAATACTGTGTCCTGGAACAGGTCTTCACTGTCCTGTATACAACAATCATACCCATGCTGAACCCTCTAATATACAGTTTGAAGAATAAAGATGTAAAGTGTGCAATGGGGAGGTTACTGGGCATGAAAACTGTGCAAAAATTCCATTCTCACATTCAATCCTGAAAATATCAAATCTCAAGATTTCACATTATAATGTAAACTATTGTTGTTATTGTAGTTGTTAAATATATATCATTTGTAGCTTTCAATAAAATATTCAATAAAATATTACCTGATAATCTAGCCAGATTCCCAATTTCATGCTATTAGGTGGCAGCTATTACTATTACCTTGGTGAAGGTGATTTATATATATATATATATATTCCGCTTTTTATTTTTTAGGACCAACGTTTTTCAGGATGGGATGCCGTTCCAGAGTAATAGTATACAGCCGATGGTGGAGTGCGTGCCACATGTAGAAAGAAAGTGTCTAACCAAGACTAACAAAGGAAACTCTGAAGCTAATAAACAGAGCACAGATATGACTAAAAAAAAGTAGTTTTTAAACTACTAGCAAAAACACTGAAACACAAGATTTAGAGCTTGTTACAATGTGAAATTTAGTGCATTATACCCCAATCAGTCACAAATGATGACCCATGCATTATGCTTTATGAGTTACAATATTTTATGTCCACTTAAGTGCTTTTTGTCCACTTAAGTTGCTTTTATTTTTAAACATTTTAGTTAAATGCTATACTGGTGATTACAGGACACTTTTGTTGTAACTGGCTATTTAAAAAAACAATCATGTGCCTGCAGCCTCATATTGGTATATCTACTGTGAGATCATCTAAGGCACTGATACCTATGTTAACCTTACCATAATTGAGATTTGGTGAATTTGGTTAATTCTGTATTGTTCTCCCTGCTGGAGAGGAAGCTGTACCTGAGGGCCTGCAGTCCAGGAATCCCCCTGCTTCTAATGGAATCTGAGGATCTGTGCTTTTTCTACTTCTTCTGCTGCTTCTTGCCCCTAAATCACCAGCTCTGAAAAAGGATTCTTATCAAATGCTTTGAGGACACCCATTCCTTAATTGCTAAACAAGAAATTGAATAAATATAGGTTGAATTTTCAAGGCGCTTCCAAATTAAACATAGATAACTTTATTTACATGCCAGAATTACACGGGCTCAAACCCTAAATTATATATAATAAGACATAAATGAGTCTTGGAGGTGGATTGCAACAACACTTCGAAAAAAAATCCAAAAAATACAATTGAACTGCCCTTTATCACATGTTTATATTACTTTTAGTTTAGAATTAACCCCTGAACATGGTTTTATCATGGTTTAGTAATAGGTTAGGAACTGAAGTATCAGCTGTCTTTTTAATGCAGAGGTAAAATCACTTCCCCAGCTCCCTCCATGGTGTCAACATCTTCACCTGGTCTGTTTATGGGTTTGGGACCTTAGACCATATTGATTGGCACGGCTGGAATGACATAATTCTCACTCATGCATGTTTGAGTTCATCCATTCTTATACAAGGTATGCTAAAAATGTGTGCAGATGAGTGAACAAGCAACAGAAGATTGCAAACAGGTAAATCTGTTTTTTATATTGCAAATATTGCATTTAACATCACTTTACTTTAGTTCTGTTGTTTAGAAAAATTTAGTTTTATCTTTATCTAAAGCGAAAATTTGCTTGGTTTGAGCTTATTGAAGTTAGCCACTGCCCTCTGTGTATATTGCACACCACTGATTCCAATCCTAGTAAACCGATAGCTGTAAACCTGTTCCTAAAAAAAATGATTGAAAGCAGTTTAATTGATTGTTCATCATTGGGTAGGCAGGACTGCCCAGATACCACCAACCAATTAAAATGTTTGCTGCTATTTTCATTGCAATAATCTTTGTATACAAGTAGTAGTAGTGAAGGGGACTGAAAGTTCACAGCAGGCTGTCCATCATGTATATTCAAGGGATTTCAAATTTTGCTTACCGCATGGTAAGTGGTTTGTATGTATACCTATTTATACCAAGTCATGTTAGTTCCAGAAGTAGAGTATGCTGGGAACAGTAAAATTCAGACTCAGAATGAATCTGGCCAGATCAGTCAGGAAATCCAAACAGTTTTGGAAGTCGGGATTGGTTATTATTTTAATGAACCATATTATACTTGTCAATGATGACAGTTGTCATTGTCCTATGACCTCCTATATTTGTCAGTGACAGATATTGTACTCAGCCAATCATCTGTCATCATTCAGCGGATTGGCTGAGATCTACTACACCTGTTAATGACAGGTATAGATTTATCAGGTTGAAACTCTGCTTGCTCATGTTCTTATACAAAGGTTGGAACAACTCTAATCTGAGCCAAAACTGACATGAACTGGCCACCATGATCTGGTAGTAGTTTGTTTTAATAAAGTTGACTTGTTCTGTTATGTTAAAGACATTTCACAGCCATTGTTTGAGTTGCATTGAGATTCAGGAGCATAGGCTATATTCTTACCATTATACTAACAGTAAGATAAAATATTCCAAAATTTCTTATACCTCGTTAACTTCATCAAATTGTTTTTCTGCCTTACCATAAATATTTTTAAAAATTGACGTCAGGCAAGCATACACAGTGACCTATATTGCAATAAAAATAGAACTTCCATAAAGTTCCATAATTTTTCTATCAATTTGTTTTTGTATACGTTTGCTAGCTGCATATTTTTTATATTTATTTTTTATCCATTTGTTAGCTGCATCATTATACCAATTTTGCTTGTTGACAACTCTTGGGACAAAGGACTGTTTACAGATAAATCCTTAGAGAGCATTCATACCTTATTAAAAAAAGAGATCACACTGAAAAAATCACACTTGCCTTTAATCACATATTCACCTAGGTATTTTTTAGCTGACATGTTAGCTATAAATATAGCAGGTTCATGCTTAGGACATTGTAGAAGATGAAGATGAAATCTCTTTAGGTGATCTGTACATTATAATTCTCAGATGTTACTTCATTCAGCAGAAACCTTTAATTAGAAACAGTTTTCAGGTTGGTTTTTTGTGCTCCTCAAACTCCAGTACAACTGTATTTATTTTAGAATACTGGTCTCTAAATTAGAGCTTTAACTTTCTGTTTACTTTATACTCTATATTTATCCTTACTTTACTATACAGCTTTATCAAAAATGATAGGAGTATATATGTCATAAATAAAAGAGAATTACTCCTATGTTTAAATTCTATTATACTATTATAATATATTAAAAAGGGCAAATACACAATTAAAATTACAATAAAATAAAATTACAATACAATTAAAATTACAATAAAATTAAAAAATCTAACATTTTTTTTTGAAAATAAAAATAAATATTTGCACACATATGAATATATGTAACAATGTCTATATACACTATTCTACATAATATAAAAATATTAAATTAATATTAATATATTGAAATAACTAACTATTAGATGTACAAAAATGAAACACATTTATGAAAATCCATGGTGCCACTTTGCATTCTCTCCTTACCCTGTACCTGCCTCAATGCTCTCACCTTTCTCACTGAGATTCCAGTTTAATTTCTATCTTCTCTTTCCCTTTCCTATTTTCCACCTTTTTAAACTTTCTACTCCTTAAGAGTTAGCCAGTGTAAGGCTGTTGGGCCTCAACTCGCATCCTTTAATTGGACATGGCCGTTTATGGTTTCTTTTTATTAATGCTGCTTCATATCTTTGAGCTTGTATTATTTTACATAGAGTAAGAGTTGTGAATATGATTATTGCTTTAGTCAATAGTCTTCATATTTTTATTATATTGTGTAAATTATCCAAGACTTAATAAACATATTGAAACAGATAGCCAATGGTGATTTTTTTAAATCAATTTTTTATCTAAATATTTATATTTTTTTATCAATATCAATACCTATACATATCTAAGCTATGGCTCTTGTAATATGGCCATACACTGGTATACTGGACATTACTAAACATACTAAGAATCATAAATTATGTTCTTGAATTAATATATTTTAAGTTTCATGGGGAGCAAATCTTGCCCCTTGGCCCCCTTGTACTCTACTGATCTTATCATTACAACATTAAAACATTGGCTGGAAATTCACTTTAAGTAGCTTTCCTTAATTCTAGTGTAAATATCTAAAACCTTCAAACTCTGCTTGGTATTAAAATATTTAAAATTATCAAATGAAATAAAAAATTCAAACAGGAAATATTAAATATAATTTTAATGTAAATCTTTTTAATATTGAAATGGCCAATAAGAACACAATTTCAAAACAGTTTTTGTTCTCCTATTGTTCTGACACTTCTATTTATTAGTTCACAGATTTGTTGAAACAAAATCATTTGCAGATCCAGGATTAATTGGTCATAGCTGGCATGGATTTACCAAATCAGAACCGAGAATATTCAACTGGATGGATCTATTTATATACTCTATAAGAGAGTCTTATGGTTCTGTGAATGTAACACATGGTGACAAAGAGCATTTTCCGCATTAATGGGAATCAATGGCCTGTCAAAGGTAATCAATTATTATTATTTGTCTTTTGCAGGACTGGATGATAATTCAATACCTATGATGCAGAGAAGAGAACAAGACAATCGGGCATTTAAAATAAATGAAGAACATAGCTTTCTTTCCCTCTTTACCTTGGTCAGTAACTTTCACAAAGCTGGAGCTTTGAAGATAACACAGTAGGCTTTAGATTGGTAATTCATCCATCCATGTCCAGTTGATTTCTAATCTCTATTACTAGCTTTTATCTGGCCACTGTACCCAACTCTCACAAATAATTATTCTAAGATTAGCTCATCTATGATACATTTTGGGATCATTGACTGAATCCTGAAAAACACCATGAACACACACTAAACAACACTAAAACAACAGAGGTCGCTCACTTACCAGAAGGGTAATTTTTTTCTTAGTTTAGTAAACACAATGGGCCTAATTTATTAAAGCTCTCCAAGGCTGGAGAGAATACACTTTCATCAGTGAAGCTGGGTGATCCAGGAAAACTGGAATGGAACTGGTTCTGGATTCAAAACATTTTTTAGCAAATAGCAAATGACTTTAAATAAATCCATTACAGCTTCCCTGATGAAAGTGTATCCTCTCTAGTAATGGAGAGCTGTAATAAATCAGACTCAATGTAGCTAAATTTACTGTAAACACCCAATTATTTGATAGAAAAACAGCATTTTTGCTTGCCTATGATTGATTGGTTGATTGGTGATTTTAACTTCACTTGACTTATTTTTTTATTGAACACAGTCTCTACCCATGGAAAAGGCACAAACGTTATCAATTTAGTAAGTTAACACCAATACACTTTTGTTCATTGTAAAAATCAGCTTCAATTGTTTACTATTTTAAAGTGTAAAGAGATCAGTAACAAGTAGTCAAAAATGAAAGAACAATAATTAATTTTTAAAATTCACTTTAAAGGGTTCCCTAAAAAGTTTTTTAATTTTTAATTTTGCTTATCAGGTAATCAATGGAAATCCAGACATTTCTTAAAAGCCAACAAGCTGTTGGTAAAAAATAGGAAAGCATTGTCACCGGTACAGGATGTGAGTTAAGCTGGGTTCAAAGTTTTAGAGGAGTTTCTGCAAATGTTTCTGTCTATTTGGTTAACTCATAGTCCTTTTTAAACCCTTTTAAACTATGTTATCTCTTTTTTTGCAGGAAGTCAATGGAAAACCAAACATTTCCAAAATATTTCCACTTAGTACCATTTTTTATAGAATCTGAATATAAACCATTCATTACTGGTATATATTTTGTGTTGTATTTGTCTGGAATATTTGCCAACTCCTTCATTATGGTTCTTATATTTCTTTCCAGTGACTTGCACACCCCAATGTATTTTTTTCTTTGCAGCTTGTCCTTCACAGATATCGGTTACACTACAGCCACTGTCCCCAAACATCTGCACATATTACTGTCTGGGGATAGCTCTATATCCTTCAACCAATGCTTCACACAGATGTACTTCTACACACTGGTTGGTATCACTGAAAATATGGTCATACTTGCAATGGCCTTTGACCGATATGTGGCTATTTGTAATCCTCTACACTATCATTCAATACTGAGATGGAAAAGCTGTATCACTATCATCACAGGAATTTGGATTTCGGGGTTGCTGAATTCATTGGTCATCACAGTTCCATTATCATATTTATCCTTTTGTATTTCAGATACTATTCACCAGTTTTTCTGTGATGGCAAAGTTCTTATTGACATTGCTTGTGCTGGTGTCAATGAATTTTATGTAGTCATCTACATAGAGACGTTTCTCTTTAGCTTCTGTCCATGCTTTTTTAATTTCATGTCATATGTAAAAATTATCAAGGTCATTCTGCAGATGAAATCTAAAGAAGGAAGTAAGAAAGCATTCTCCACCTGTTCTTCCCACCTTATTGTCATCATAATGTATTATACTACTGCTATATTAGTGTACATGATGCCACCAAACTATGATAGACTCCATCAAGTGTGTCTGGTTTTCTTCACCGCTGTTACACCCATGTTAAACCCTCTCATATACAGTCTACGAAATAATGACGTAAAGAGGGCACTGCTAAAACTAATGGCTTCTCAAATTTACTTACAAGCTGCTTGAATGGATTATGAAAAGTTTGTATATAAATAAAACCTATAAAATGTACCGAAACATTATACAAGAAAAGGCAGATCTAATGGATGGATTTCGGGAACAAATGGAAGAGTCAATCCAGTGATGTCTTTAAGCTTTGGGAAACAAATAAGAAAAAATTGCATACCACTACTACTTATTAAAACAATAATAATTAGAGATAATGGGGCAAGAGTGCTCCAGTGACACTTTGCTCTCTTGTGTTGGTGCTTCATTGACACTGTTCTTCAATGACTTTTTGTTTTCCAGTGTATTCTTTTCCATGACCTCTTGTGGTCCAGTGACCCTTTCTGTTTAGATGAACCTTGTCTATCATTGCCCCCTTAATCCAATGATATTTTGCGCTCCAGTGACCCCTTTACACAATGATCAGGTGATTCAGTGACCTCATGTGCTTGAGTTCCACTACCCTTTGTGGTTCAGTGACCGTTTTATGCTCCAGCGGACCTGTGCTTCAGTTAAATTTAGAAATTTCTCCACTACAGAATCCATGTTCTAATGACTAATGTCCCCATCATTTACACAGACCCACACACACATTCAACATGAAAAGTAAAGTTCCACTTTAAGGTGTAAAGAGTTCATTATAGTATATGCTGGACTGTTCTAGATTCTTTTTTTCCTAGGTAGTTAGCTACCTTATGTCACAGAGGAGAAACCCAGATATAGCAAGTTAGAAACCAATCACTACTTCGGTGTATTTACCTGTTGGACTTTTAGTCGTTTTTTGGGGGTCTTTTTAGGTGGGTGCTAGCAGAATATTAAGTGTGTAGGGAACTGGTCTCAGGTGTCCCCCTACCATGGATGACTAAAAGCAAAGCCAGGGAAAAAGGACTAGTTGGCCCCTGTGCCTGGCCAGGCTGGAGTCTGATGATTGAACCACTGAAGGGATCAGCTTGATTTCCGATGGTAGGGGACTTTCTTCAGTGAAAGGAAGTCAATAGAGAAGGGATCCATAGGAAAAGGTAATTCAGGAAAGGATCCTGTAGATACTTAATTTTGGGACTGTGATTTCATTGGGGAAACCCACTGCAGAGAAGAGATGATTTCCTCACTGCCTGCCAAAAAACAGAACTACCGATGTTTGACATTTTGCTACCTTAACCCTATCTCCTATGTGTTGTCAATTAATAACCCATAAACTTAATATGCTATAAACTCAATGTGCTACATCTCTTTCCCACCATCAAATCTGCTGTCCAGGGACTTAATGTTTTGTTCATAAATAAAAGTCTGTAATTTGTGTCCTATACGACTGCCTACAGTAAGGGGTAAAATATTTGTTTGAATTAATAACTAACTTCAGCCCCATTTTAGATCCTTAAATTAGCTTAGCATCCTTATTGAGGAGATTTAAAAAGCACTTCTATGCTGTCTGATATCCATGAATTGCTATTAAAAGGAGGGGAATTTTTCCTGATGATGAAAACTTGTAGTGTAGTAAATCCGGACTGTATCTGTAGTAAATCCTGTAACTGTAGTAAATCCTGAGTGAATCTTGAGAGAATAAGTGATGATAAGGACATCCTTTATTACTGCTCCAGTTTAAACACACCTGGGGAGGAGGACAAGGACAAATTGCAAGCAGATGGCAATGTGAACCATTGATGTCAATGGAACTCGAGTCCTCCCATCAAGAAGCTACAAATGACATAACATGAGAGTCATCAATGAGAGGAACTTAGGAACAGACCAAGGGATCAATATGGTAGACCAGGGTTTGGGTCAACAACTTGCTTTAAGCTAAGTACAAGAGCAAAAACTATAGCAAAACAATGGGCTAGGGTCAATAAAGTCAGTACCAGTAATCAGGATAAAATGCAGAATCAACTGTGCTTGAGCACCCTAAAAACTTTCTATACGTTCTTTAATTTACTAGAAGTGATTACTTTTTTATTGGTGCCTTTGTCCCAATTGATGAGATTTTCTAATGATGTCCATGAGACATCTCTGCCTGATACATGAAAATAAAATAAGTACCAAGGCAGCAGGTTAATCCTGGAAAAGATTCTAAACCTTCATAATTAAACTAGAAAATATGTAAAAAAAATAATTAAAAAAAATGGAAAAATTTTCAATTGAGAAGACTGGAGGAGAGAAACTTTAATGGATCTGGTCCGGGATTGAAAATATTTTCCAATCAATTTTTTAAAAATCCATTCCAAGTTTGTTGGTTTACCAAGGTTCTCCCATGATAGTCTATTTTTTTTTCAGTTATAGGGAGCTTTACCAGATCAGGCCCGACAATAGGAAGTGGTCAAAGGTGCGCTCCCTTTCATGTGACTCACTTTGATAGCTTGAATTTTCAGTACTTGATTTCTGAAATCTATAAACATGATAATAATACATTGGAATTGAAAATTAGTGATGTAGAAAATAGATATGTTGTGTTTAAGTATGATCAAATTATTCCTATTTGTTTCAAAAAATCATTGCACAGCGTAATCATTAAAACTCAAAGGGTTCATTTACACACATCAGGCTGATTATATTTTTTTTTCATTTGAGAATTTGTCAGGGAATAATTGCTTTCCATGGAACCCTTTTCACTATAAATTCTCAGTTCTCTACTATATGAAACAGAGTTGTCTTTAACATGTTTGTGTCTACAGTGTTTTTAGTATTTATATCCTACTTAAACTAAGACTAAAAAAAAACAGCTTTAGGTCTTTGTATTTCAAAATGTAATACTTTACAACTACATTTGTTTCCTACTACACTGAAGTTTTTACTGCTAATACCAGATGCCTATGTGTTCAGCCTTGAACCATTATTATTAATAATACCTTGTATTTATATAGCATTGATATATTACACAGTACTTACAAAGTCCTCTCAGAGGGGTTCACAGTGTATTGTCCCTACCATGATCATATGTCTTTATTACAGTCTAAGGTCCATTTGGGGGAAACCAATTAACCTAACTGCATGTTTTTAAGAAGTGGGACGAAACCAGGGTGCCCGGAAGAAACCCATTCAAACACACGGAAAACAGACTCCTTGCAAATAGTGTCCTGGACGAAATTTTAACCTGTGACCGAGAGCTGCAATGGCCAAAGTTCTAACCACTGCTTAATTAACCTGAAATATTTAAATATTTGAAAAGAAAGGTCCTTTATGAACCATACGTGAACTGGACTTGCCTGTATGTATATATTTGCCAAAGGTAAAAGTATATAAATTTAGCAATTCCAATTTTTTTACTGGTTAATATAATTTACAGTTAGGTTTTAGTTGATCCTTTGGTTAGCAATGCCCAGCATAGTATAGGTGAGACAAAGTAACGGAGAAGGCCTGTGACCATTATGTAATCTTCATAACGCGTTTCTCTTATCACAGTCCGCTTCTTCAGACCTCTTCAGACCCCGACCAACACAGGTAATGCCAGAAAATACTTAGTACTGTTTTATATTGTGAACAAATTGGTACTGTTGTAACTGTTGTAATCAAATTTATTGATTTTTTTCTTATTTACTGAATAAGAATGAAGCAGGACAAACTATTTCTGAGTCGTGTGCTCTAAAGAAGCAGACTTAGTTCCACAAAATACATTATGGTTACCAAGTCTACACTATTGTCCTTGCAAAAAGCGGTAAATTAAACACCGACATAGGTAAAAAATAAATGGATTGTTACTGAATAACTTGAATACAATTATGTTTGGCGATTTTCTATACACTGTCATTTCAATTTTAATATTAGCTTAACAAACATTTTTGTAGGATGTTTTGATTAACATTTTTTTTTTGATTAGCTTTGAGGTAATACGAATAAGAATATATGTATATGCATTGTCAAAAAGACTATACAATACTATCATGTAGATCATTGAATTGTTGATCATCAGGGTTCCTCCAGAGGTTGCTAGGAGTTCCTTGAACAATGAGAAATTTGTGCCTCTCAGGTCAGTTTAACTGACACCAATGATCTGTTGGCTATCTGTAAAAGTAATATTCTTTCAAATGGCCAGCATAATACAACATTCTTCCTAATGACCATGTTAAACACTGATATAGTTTATAGGGTGTTAATTTTGTTTATATGTGACAGTATCTGTTTGGCTAGTTATCTTGTTATCTAGTCTTTTTTTTTAATAAATTCATAGTTCAAGTCTTTTTAGCTTACTATAATTTTTGACTTTTTGATGTGGGATGCTTTAAAAAATAAATTATTTTGCATGTCTTTATTTCTTACCACTTACAAACTCCTGCATACCACTTTCTCTGTAACTTGTAGTTTGTTGTCACTTTCTTTTTTAGTTAGAATCCTAAACTCTTCCACCATACTTTTGATCTTGTACTGTTTGGCCTCAATGAATCTGGGTAATGAAGTCATGGTTTGTTCATGCAGTGGTCTAGTTTTAGTTTGGGAAACAATATATGTTTAAGTTTTGGGTACCAGGTTTCCAACATTCTATTGATTTATAGGTATTGTCTTTATTGTAACAAAACACTTAAACTGTTTTGAAATCGATTTGTATCCTTCTTCAGAGATTACATTACATTTTGGTTTATCAAGGAAAATCAGCCATCTGTAAACAGTTTCAAATATTACTCTACATTTTTAATTTTATGGTTCTTTGATGTATTTATAAATTCAGAAATTAAAAAGTTGAAATAAACCACTAATTACTGTCACACCCCCAAAGAACCACTTTCTCTGTAACTTGTCCATTGTTGGTATTTGCTACATCCCTGTTCCTAATATTCTGTGTATCTCCAATGTCCTATGTTGAGTGACCTATTCTTACATTTTTATATTTCTTTCTGTCTGCTGGTAATATTGAGAAAAGGTCTATACAAGAGTACAAGACAAAGGCATTGCATTTACATTTTTCTAATTGCATTGGGTTAAATTGAGAGGGTAGGAGGGATTTTTTTTTTATCTAACAGCAAATGAAAGAAATGGTGAATTTATTTTCAACAAAGTTGACTCTTGTTTTTAAATCATCTTTATTAAGGTAGAAACACATTCTTCCTAAATCCTCACATGTATTTAAAAATACTACAAATTTACAGAAACAAGTCTGATCCTGCACTTGCTGTCCATGATCATGTTGGAACTGTGACTTGCCTTCTAAATACCATATATTTTTTTTTTTTTTTTAAGTTTTAACATTATTAATGGATAATTACACAGGGATTGACAACTTCCACATTTTACTTTTTTCCAACATAGATGGTAGCAGAGCTTTTATAATTGGTGCATTTGCCTTTATATACCTTATTGGAGTTCTTATGAATTTAGCAATATTTACTTTAATCTGTTCCAATAATCATTTGCATAGCCCCATGTACTTGTTTCTGTGCAACCTATCCTTTGTGGATATTTGCTATACAACAATCACCATTCCAAAACTGCTGGCCATGTTGCTGTCTAGGCATAACACTGTGTCATTCACACAATGTTTCATTCAAATGTTCCTTTTATTCACGGTAGCCACCACTGAGGATTTGCTATTATTGATAATGGCATATGACCGCTATGTTGCAATTTGGAATCCTTTGCGTTATCACCACCTCCTTAGTAAGAAAATGTGCTTTCTATTCACAAGCCTGGCCTGGCTTTCTGGATGTTTGAACTCATCCCAGCTTACTATGTCTGCCACAAAAATGTCCTTCTGCCATTCCAACACCATTCACAGTTTTTACTGTGACATCAACGCAATGAAGAATATAGCATGTGGTGGCACAGAAATGCTCTATGGTGTCATCAATGTATCTTCAGTGTTATTAGGGTTTGTACCATTTGTATGCAGTCTAATATCTTATACGCAAATTGTTAAGATCGTGCTCAGTATTAAAACTTCAGAGGGCAGGAGAAAAGCATTTTCCACTTGTTCCTCTCACCTTACTGTTATCATCATTTTCTATTGGACAGCAACAACTGTATACGTAATACCCTCATCAGAACAATACTATGTCCTGGAACAGGTCTTCACTGTCCTGTATACAACAATCATACCCATGCTCAACCCTCTAATATACAGTTTGAAGAATAAAGATGTAAAGTGGGCGGTGGTGAGGTTATTGTGCAATCAGCATAGTCAAAAGTTAAAGTAAATTTAAACCAAAACAATATAGGAACATAGTGTCTGTATACTTGTAATCATTTATCATAATCTGACTACCATGAATGTTTGAGTTCCTATTATTATTTTTAGCCATGATTTATGTAGCACTGACATATTACACAGCACTTTACAAAGGTCTCACCAACAACTGTGCCTCAAAGGGGCTCACAATCTAATATCATGGTCATGTGTCATTAACATAGTCTAGGGATAATTTGGGGGGAGCCAATTAACCAAACTGCATGTTTTTGGGATGTGAGAGGAAACCGGAGTACCCAGAAGAAAACCACACAGACACAAGGAGAACATAGAAACTACTTGCAGATGGATTCCCGGACAGGATATGAACCTATGGCCTAGTGCTACAAAGGCAATTGTTCTAGCCACTGAGCCAACCGGAAAGTTTGAAAATATTCAGAGGAAAACCTTTGAACTGCAAATGGGAATTCTTCAGGACACAAGAAATTATGGACAGAATGTAGACCTCAGCTTTTTCAATCCCTACCAAAAAAAATTGTGACCATTCACCCCTTCCATCCCAGAGATACTGCTCTGTCACCTTATCGGATTAGCGTTCTCATTTTTATTATCTGGTGTTGTCTTTTTATTGCTTTTTTTCCTCCAAGATTGTTGTCTTACTGATCTTTAAACATTCTGCTAAACCATTGTGTGTGAGCACTTCGAAGAGGGGGAAGAATTCTTCTCCAGAAAATTTAACTATTAGTGCAAATAAAAGCATTTAACTTTTTTGATAGAAATAAAGCATATTTACAGACATATTGTCTTGTAAAAAAACATTTTAACTAATGTTTCTGTTTGAAAAAAGAGAGTTTTGGGGGAGCCAAATATGCTCCCATATGGTGTGCCCATATGATACAAAGTTATGATTTTAATTGATATTCATCAACAAAAAGAGCATCCAATGTATTGGAGTTTACCCCCCACCAACATGGCTTATAATATATATTATATAAC
This sequence comes from Pyxicephalus adspersus, assembly GCF_032062135.1. Classification (NCBI taxonomy): domain Eukaryota; kingdom Metazoa; phylum Chordata; class Amphibia; order Anura; family Pyxicephalidae; genus Pyxicephalus; species Pyxicephalus adspersus. The sequence goes on from NW_027317049.1 coordinate 27,990, forward strand.
AGACATACTATTTATATCTTTATAGAAAGACGTGTATAATATGTCAAATGTTTATTGCCATACAGCTTTTAAATGATGTGTCTCCTTTTGTAAACGCCTCTGAAGAAGTATTTTTGGGCCGAACACGAAACTCACAACTGCACTACATGTTGATTCACAACAAAACCCCATACTGTATCATGAGTCTTAAGATGTATTCTTACATTTGGCAACTTTTTTATTTTTCCTAAATTGAAATCGGTGCTTAAAGGAACACACTTTAAGTCAATAGATGCAATATAGTAAAAAAACACCAGATATTTTGAAGCAGTTCACAGAAACTGATCTACTCCACCCCTTTAACCAGTGGAAAACAAGATGGCATCGGTGCTTGATTGTAAATGCAGAGAAAATTAAAGAGGACAAGCATTAGAAATGTCATTAAATATGACATTTAAATATTAAATAAATAAAAGTGAGTTCCTATATCAGTCACATCACTTAATAGCCAGACCTCGTAGACCCGAAAAAGGAGGCTCATAGTTACACATATACAGCTCATTGGGACTGATTTATTAAAATTCTCCAAGGCTTTAGAGGATACACTTTTATCAGTGAAGATGGGTGATCTGGCAAACCCAAGGCCGATTATGTCAAGGGGGATATTCAGCATTACTGGGATTCAAAGGCCTGTCAAGAGTAGTCATTTGTTACTTGGATTATATGAGAATCCAATACCTTTAAAGTGGGCAAAGCAATCAGGCAGGAAAAAGCATGGCTTTCCCTCTACCATTACCCTAGCAAGGAGGTAGCTCTCTTCAAACTGGAGCCCACTGAAGTTTACAAAATAGACCTGAGACTGTTAATACCAATTGTATACTGTTCTCTACAGCTATCTTTCATCTGGTCCATTGTGTCCAGTATTCTCGCAAAGAATCAATTTAAGTTTAGCCCATCAATTTGATATTGCATGTAAAATTGTTATACTTTTTGTAATCAGAATTAAGGTCTATCTTCTGATGAAGATGAGTTCTAACATAATGAAGTCTAAGGAACAGCATAGGAAAGCCTTCCCACCTGTTTTTCCCACATTATTGTCATCATAATGTATAAAACAACTGCTAAATTAGTGTACATGATGATGCCAGCAGACTTTGACAGACCCCGACATGTTGTACCTGGCTCTCTTTAATGTCTCCCCTTTTTTTAATTACATATAAAGCACTTTTACCCTGTATATTGACTGCTAAACCTAACTCCTATGGGCCTGATTTATTAAAGCTCTCCAAGGCTGGTACACTTTCAAATGGGAATCTGGGTGATCCAGCAAACCTGGAATGGATTCCTTAATGTATTTTTCTATTTGATAGCAAATGTTTTCAATCTTGGACAAGATCCATTTCAGCTTTTTTGGATCACCAAGGTTCATTGATGAAAGTGTATCTTCTCCAGTCTTGGGTGGTTTTAATAATTAAACATTTGAAATATAAAATGTAGGAGAAAATCCAAAATGTGGTCAAAGACAATAATAAGAAATAGATAAAGCTTCCATCCCTTTCCCCTGACTTTCAATCTTTGATAAATAACTCCAAACAGTTAATAAAATATGAAATACATTTATTTTGTTTAAATTTGATAAAACTAACATTGGCTTTTAAAAGAATCATTGCGCAGCATAATCATCAAAACCAAAAAGGGTCATTAGTAGAAATGTGCCTCATTATATATTTTTTATTAAATATTTTTTAGTAGATTTTTTTAGTGGATTTTTTAGAGTGGATAATTGCTTTTGGTTCAAACTTTTCTTTATAAATTCTCAGATCTATACGAAACACAGCTGCCTTTTATAGATGAAAGACAACAATGTCCTTTTTGTGAACTGGGGCCCAAAACTGGACTGCATATTCCAGATGTGGTCTGACCAATGCTTTGTACAGGGGCAGGATTATGTCTCCATCTCTGCAGTCTATTCCTCTTTTATTACAAGTACTTTGCTAGCTTTAGATATTGCAGCTTGGCATTGCATGCTGTTATTAAGTCTATGGTCTACTAGAATCCCCAGATCCTTTTCCATTTCTGACTCCTCCAAATGTATTCCCCCTAGACAGTATGAAGCATGCATGTTGTTAGCCCCCAAGTGCATAATTTTACATTTATCTATATTAAATATCATTTGCCACTTGGCTGCTTAATCAAACATCATCCAGGTCTGCTTGTAGATTATAGACGTCCTGTGTATGGACTTAATTCCATTACATAGTTTGGTGTCATCTGCAAACACAGAAATGGTACTTTTAATACCAAACTCTATATCATTAATAAAGATGTTAAACAGTAACGGTCCAACACTGAATCCAGGGGTACACCACTAATAACCTTAGACCATTCAGAGTATGAATCATTAATTACAACTCTCTGGATGTAATCTTTAAGCCAGTTCTCTATCCATTTACAGATTGACTTTTCTAAACCTATCGACCCTAACTTGCATATTACCAGTATGTGGGGAACAGTGTAAAATGCTTTAGTAAAGTCGAAGTACACTATAACAACTGCTACTCCACTGTCTACCTGTTTACTTACTTTCTCATAAAAAAAGAGTAAATTTGTTTGACAACTTCGGTCTTTCATCTGTGCTGACTATATTATTTTCTATCAGAAACTCTTCTATGTGGCTCTTTATCAAACTCTCCAGGACCTTTCAAACTATGGACGTTAAACTAATGGGTCTGTAGTTACCTGGTAATAACTCCCCATCACTATTGATTGTGCTTCTCTCACAGCTGTTAAGGGCAGCAGTAATATCTGGAGTTGCCACCACTGGGTCTGCCACCTGCACATCTTCACATAACTTTGCAAATATGTTGGGGTGCTCAAACACGGGGCTGGCCTTCCTTTTCTGGGGGCCCCGACCACTCCCTCTAGTTACATTAACTCAACTCCCTATATGTTCATCTTGACTAACCTCTCCACCCTCCACATCTAAGCCATCAACTGCCTGCTCAGTGAGCACGAGACCCCTCTCAAGGTGATCCAGTGATTTCAGTGTTGCAATGCGCTTTTCCAGCCCTCCAATGCGAGATACCAGAAAGGCGACTTGCTCACATCTGTCACAGCAGTATTCACCTAGGAGCTGTTGCTCCATTTATGCATACATGTGACAGTGCACTGAACCAAACTATCCACCGTGCTCATTCTCCTCTCATTCTCCCAGTTACAATTTTTGTTTACAAGGAGTTATAAAAGTTTAGTTACAGTTTGTGGTTACTATAAGGATTTAACTCCTGTTTTTTCCAACTCCACTTGATCAGAGCCACTTGTTTCACCAGCCAAACAGTGAGCAAGCTCAAGATGAGTGCCCCAGGAACTTAAATCACCTGTGAAGACTTGACCTGTTCCCTTTAGAGGTAAGCAAGGAAAAAAACTGTTTAAAACAAAACTGACAGTCAAGCAAACACAACCCAACAGTCAAACAGACACAACTCCCAAATGCTCAATATCAGACTCCTGCTTTTTCCAAAAGCCACTTGTTTCACAAGCCAAACAGTGAGCAAGCTCATATTGTCATAGTTTTTAAATATGAAAAATGATGAATATAATGATTGGATGTTGGTCTCTGGGATGTTATTATTCTGTTACAAACACTTTTAATGCATTCAAATTGAATTTTTGCCTTTCGATAAATATCCACCAGTTTTTCTGGCCTGTGATAGTTTAAAGTATTTTAATGTCTTGATCTACACAGTAATTTTTATTTTTGGTATTATTCTGTTCAGCTGTACCTTGATATCTTATATAAAAGATGTTCCACACAGCTCATTGTCCCCATTATGTACTATACTTCTTCTGTCTATATGATGCTGAAATATTCCAATATTCCTGAACAAATCTGTTCTGTGGTTTATACTATAGTCACACCTATACTGAACCCTCTGATATACAGCTTGAGAAAAATTGATAAAAAAGGTCTTGAAAAGAAGGTATGGCTTGAAGAGTTAATCAATGAACAACATTTTAAATCTATGTAATTTGGATACCTGTTAAGAGGCTTCTAGAGCAATACATATACTCTTGGATTAACCTGCCATAGTGCTATATTGCTTTATTACATTACAAAATTGAAGTGGGCGTTATATGAGTTAGTTTCTCAGTCACCACTGTATATTGACAAGGGTTTGAAGTGATCATGCAATATTTAAAGTACCCATCTTTCTCAATTTCTGTTTTTTTTAACCACTTTGTTGTAGATTTGTTGCTGTGCTCAGGATCTTTGTTTTGTTGTATGACCTAATGTTGGCTAAGCTTTAGCTATGAAACATATGGCTTCAGATATGACTCTTGAATATGTTAGTATGCAGAGGTGTTTATGGTCAGCTCCATAACTGCAGGGCACCTGGAACCTGTGGCTACAAAACAAGCCCAAATCATAACTATCATGCTTCACAGTTGGTATTAGTTGTTTGTGCTGATCTGTGGCTGTTCTCTTCTGTTTCTGTGCTGTTTTCTCCAACTGTGGCAATGCATAGTGGGCAAACATTTCCTTATCTGTCCAAAGGACTTCCTTTTGTTCAGATGAAACTTTGCAAATCTAAGCAGTACTGTCATGTTCTTTTAAGATAGAAGAGTCTTTCTCCTGGAAACCCTTACAAACAAGCCATACTATTCTTTATAATAGATTATAATCTTACTTCAATTGTACTGTCATGATCTTTAATATTTAGTACGCTATTAAATATGGTAACTGGGGTCTATAGAGCCTGAGATGGATTTCATTGAATGGTGTGACTTTGGGGTGTATTTGCTGTGCAATGCACCTCTAGGAAAATTGGCAGCTGTCTTAAATCACTCTCAATTTAGAATGATGGGCTTAAACTTGTTTGGTTTTTCAGTCTTTTCTAGCCTTTCCTTTAACATTATTGCTGATGTCTTTCATTCTTGGCATTGTGGTAACACACACCTGAATGCTCCAGACTTGCAAACCCCCAAAACATCTGCTGTTATAGAAGTGGTTATGCTTGCTGATGATCAATTATTCAGGTGCATTTGATGAGCAGCACCTGGCTTCTATTACTCTATAGGGGTTCTTAATTTTTCACACATTGCTTCAGCATTTTGTACATAGACTTTGTTAAATATATATTGACACGGTTTAATTTTGTCACATATTTCTGTTCATCTAAAGTTGTTTTTACCTAATTTTCAGACCTGCACCAAGGATCAGAGGACTTTTTATGTCCTTTTTGGAAGACCGAGGAATGTAAAAGGTGCATTTTCTTTTTCTTTGTATTTATTAATAAAAGTTTCTTTGTGGAGGATTGGTTCTATTTTTTTTTTTGTAAAATCTTTTACTGGAAATTTTGTAAAAGTCAATTGAGTGTAGAAAAAATAGTTGCATGAAAACACTTTTGTTGACAAACGTTGCAAATATAAACAGCAGCAGGTGAAACCAAACCATTGTGTTATGTGGCAAGAGGCAGAAGAATACTTCAATGTGACCTGGCTGGACTATAAAGTTTAGAATCTTATTCACAATGAAGTGGCACCATGGATCACTAAACAAATAGTGGATTGGTATGTGTGTCTCATCAGGGAGGTTTGATTCTAGTGTAGTACATCAGACGATCAGTATAGCCCTTCTTGTGCTTCTAAATTAGCTGTACAATGCCAATTTGACCAAACATCCACAGTTTGTTTAGGCTTATTACAATACTTTTATTTTTTACAATACATTTCTATTGGAACACAATATATATATATGTAAAATTATAAACTTTTTGAATAAACTTTTGCCCACTGCTTTGCTGGTGAAACAAGTGGCTTTTTAATCAAGTGGATTTCGAAAAAACAGGAGTTTGAAAACAAAAGGAGTTAAATCCTTATAGTAACCACAAACTGTAAGTAAAGTTTTATAACTCCTTGTAAACAAACACTGTAACTGGGAAAATGAGTGGTAGCAAGGTGGAAAGTTTGGTTCAGTGCACAGTCTGCCATATATATTCACAAATGGAGCAACAGCTCCTAGGCGAATACCGCCGTGATAGATGTGAGCAAGTCGCCTTTCTGGTATTTCTCATTGGAGAGCTGGATATGCGCATTGCAACACTGAAATCACTGGACCACCTTGAGAGGGGTCTCCTGCTCAGTGAGCAGGCAGTTAATGGCTTATATGTGGTGGGTGGGGAGGTTTATCAGGATGAACATGTAGGGAATAGGGTTATTGTAACTCTTTAGTCACTGGCAAGGTACCAATTGATTGGCATAAAGCCAATGTGGTTCCTATCTTCAAAAATGGAGCAAAGTCATTACCGGGTAACTACAGACCAATTAGTTTACCGTCCAGTTGGAAAGGTCCTAGATTGTTTGATAAAGAACCACATAGAGGAGTTTCTGATAGAAAATAATACTATAAGTGATAGTCAGCATGGCTTCAAGAAAGACCAAAGTTGTCAAACAAATTTACTGTCTTTTTATGAGGAAGTAAGTAAACAGCTAGACAGTGGAGTAGCAGTTGATATAGTGTACTTGGACTTTGCTAAAGCATTTGACAACTGTACCCAACGGATGATTAATATGGAAGTTAGGTTTAGAAAAGTCAATCTGTAAATGGATAGAGAACTGGCTTAAAGACCACTTTCAGAGAGTAGTGTAATAAATAAATAACGATTCATATTCTGAATGGTCTAAGGTTATTAGGGGTGTACCCCAGGGTTCAATGTTGGGACATTTACTGTTTAATATCTTTATTAATGATATAGAGTTTGGGATTAAAAGTACAATTTCTATGTTTGCAGATGACACCAAACTATGTAATGGAATTATCTCCATACAGGATTGTCTATAATCTACAAGCAGACCTGGATGTACTGTTTGATTGGGTAGCCAAGTGGCAAATGACATTTAATATAGATAAATGAAAAGTTATGCACTTGGGCTAACAACATTCATGCTTCATAGGGGGAATAACCTCATCACACGCACGGCTACAAGACTTTTCTAGAGCTGCCCCAATTCTCTGGAATGGTCTTCCCCGTCCTATTAGGCTTGCTCCCACTTTCTGCTCATTTAAAAGAGCACTCAAATCTTATTTTTTCAAACTTGCCTACCCATCTTTTTCTGTCTTTTGAAACTGTCAATACTTACCACCACTACATATCTATTCTTCTACACCTGCCTGGCATCTCCATCTAATAAATTCCTGGCTGATATGTTTGATCTTGTTCGGCATTATCAAGCAAAAATCATCCACTGTTTCATCCAAGTTTCAGGTAATCTTCATGCTGCTCCCCATATTTGAGGGGAAATCCAGACTCCAGAGGTTTAGGTTTTCTAGGCCAAAAATTTACCTAATTAGTAGCAGGACAAAATGTATCTTTTTTGAAACTGTGAGTCAAAGTCTTAATGGAAAGCTTCAGCAAACTAACTCTTTATTTAATGAAAACGACAAATCAAAAAAGACATTTTGTACAATGTATATCTGTAATATCAGATGTTTATTAAATACTTTAAAACAAAGAACAATCAAAGCAACAATGCAGAAGTTTCAGAAGTTGTAAAGATAATCAATATGACATGACAAGAGAATATTTCAAAAAGAATCTCGAACGTGTTTCGCTGCTAATGACCTGCTTTTTAATGGGAGGAAACAAACAAAGGTTCAAACAACTAATTTCAAAAGAAAAAAAGTAAATGTACCGTATTTTTCGGACTATAAGACGCACTTTTTCTTCCCCAAAACTGGGGGGGAAAAGTGGGTGCGTCTTATACACCGAATACATATT
>NW_027317050.1:0-35488 GCF_032062135.1 Pyxicephalus adspersus
GGGAGAGTACAGAGTAAAAATATTCCAGCTCATACTAAATGAGTCCGAGGTAGGTGCAATATACACAGGCTACCTAAAACCTAAGTGTACAGTGCAGCTTCACTGTGGATTATTTATTTTTGCTTGTCTGGTTTGTGTTGCAGCCGTGTAAGTTCCTGCTGGATGCTGTGTTCCACAAAGGCATGAGCGTCCGACAGTCCAAGGAGCAGCTGATTCCTCAACTCAGGGAGCAGTGGGGCCTAGACCTCTCCGTGGACAGGTAACCTTCTGTTTAGGTTTTGGCGTCCTTGTGCTAGTAACTTGAAACAGCTGTTTGTATTGTTCAGCTTCAAAACAAAATTAACTCAATTTTAAGATCTGTGTTAAGAAGGCAGATTGGGGATTGGACTTTTTTCGTTAGAACCTCCTGATGGGGATAACAGAGCAGTGATTGGTGGATTGTGACCTTCTCGGAGGTGGAGTGTTGTGGAATCCGTCTCTACTTAAACCACAGCTATGTTTTTATGGCTTTTACTGAGAAATTCCAATCTAAATGTCTGTTTTCTGCAGGTTCCGCTTAAGAAAAAAGTCTTGGAAGAACCCTGGCACAGTATTTCTAGATTACCACATCTATGAGAACGAAATCAGTATTTCAAGCAATTGGGAGATCTTCCTTGAGATTCTGGAAGGTATGTCTTCTGTTTTGGTGTAATTCTAGCTGATATTCATGCCCATTTCTTTTGAAAATGATGCCATATTGAACCTGTGGATTTTTTATGTTCTGGTTCTCTGTCTTAACCGTCTACATGAAGCTGTAAATGGACAGGTAAATGGAATTTTCAGAATACGGTCATCCTTGACAAGGCTTATGAATTTCAATAAAAGTTTTCTTTAATACAAAGTTAATAAAGTAAAGAACTTGATTTGATATATCAAGTGATATTGATATGTATCAACCAGGTGTCCTGTCATTTTGATTGCTCTAAATTGACCACTTATTTTAGACATTGAGTGTTGAGGCCAAAGACCGCCAGACGGAGAGGATTTTCAGAAGGAGGTAGTCAGTGACAATGCATTCTTCGTTTAAATGGTAGAAGAGTTTAAAATTAGCTATCGTCTTCCATAATTTAGCTGACATAGACACCTCAGGTAAGCAAAAAGTTCTACAACAAGACTCAGGTCTGGCTCTGGTGCCCAAAGCTGATTGGCAGCAACCTCCCTATTGCAGTGTCCTAAGGCCAACGATTGGCCTCCTAAGTGCCTGTTGACTTCACTTTTTATTTACTGTGTCGGATTCTCTATAACTAGAAAGCCTTTCTGTCATTTACTCAAATATATTTCCATCTGTTTTATGCTTTCTTACAACAGAAGGTGAGAAGATGAAATCTATGTCCCAACTTTCTCTGTTTACTAAGAGGTGGAGGCCGTCACAGCTGAAACTGGACCCCTTCCAGGAAATCATACTGGATACTAACAATGTGGAAGAGCTTCGGGAGAAGGTGATAATCAGGAGCATTGCAGATTTAAAAGGGTTCATATAACAAAGATTGATATGGTGTTTGAGCACTGGATAGTTGAACCACCATTACAGTTTACCTCAAAAAAAAAAAAAAAAAAAAAATCTCTGTGCGGAGTTTCAGGGTCTGTACATCCGCTGTACAGCAAGAAGGTGCAGCGACAATTCAGCTAAAGCCCCTATTTCCTTGCTGAATTATGAGTATGAATTAGTCTCTACCTCTCCATCCTGACTGTCCCCTTCATTCATTGGATTCTAGTTCCTTCAATCATTAAGGCTCTGCATCATGTGTGGGAGTTACTTAGGTGGCTTTCATGTCTAAAAAGGCTTGCTCCTCCAAGTGAATGTCTACCATTAAGGTACTTTAGTATTTGCATAATGCTTACCAATAGCCAGACAACTTCTTGCATCAGGACGAAAGACTCTTCAGTGGCATACTGAGGCAGTAATTATTTTAGATAGATATGTAGAACAGCACAGTGGCTCAGAGGTTAGACCCTGGCCTTTGCAGCACTGGGTCCCAGGTTTGGATCTTGGCCAGGACTGTACTTGCATAGAGATTACAGGTTCTCCCCGTGTTTGTGTGGGTTTCCCTCCCACATTCCAAAAACATGCAGAAATGGTATTAGGCTTCCCCCAATAATTGACCTTAGATTGTATTAATGACATATGACTAGGGTAGGGACATTAGATTGTGAGCGCTTTGAGGGACAGCTAGTCACATGACTATGGACTTTCTAAAGCGCTGTGTAATATGTCAGCACTATATAAATACTCTAATATAATAATAATAATAATAATACTACTATGTAAAGCATCTTGTTGGCCATACCCACTGGTGATGATTTGCATGCATTGTGTAGGTAGGCTGGGACACAGTAATGACACTAATAAGTCTAAAATAAGAAATGGGATGAAAGCAGGTCTTTTTTAGAAACGTCAAAACTTAAACTAATACTATGTTTAATCTGTTAAATGAATACAGGAGGAGAGAATTTAACAATTCTTTTTTTTTTTTTTTGTTCTTTTTAGATATGTGAAATTAGCAGCATACCGTTAGAAAATTTAGAGTTTGCGAAGGTGAGTTTTACCTCCGTCCCATCCTAACGGAGCTCCTTACTCAAAGCATCTCGTGGTCTGCTTGTTACATTCACTATATATAATCCACAGTGTACGAAATGGGAAGCAACTTTGTTTTCTTCTATTGCCATTCATAGTTTTCTTTTAAAGTAATAACATTTCTTTTTTCCATGTCAAAGTTGCCTGAAGTTTGTAGGTGTGATCTCCCCAAATCCTCCACCCTCATTCCCACAACACACTCCTCTACTAACAGCAATTAGGACATGGCTGATTTTAAAGTTACCTTATCTGACCTTTTAAAAAAAAAATTTTTTATTATCCTGGCTTTTTGCACCCAGCAGGCTCGAGGGACATTCCCCTGTGACATGTCTGTCCTGGAGATCCATCAAGATTTAGACTGGAACCCAAAAGTAACAACACTGAACGCCTGGCCACTGTATATCTCTGATGATGGAGCCATCATTTTCTATAGGTATGGAAAGGAGCAAATCTCAAATTTTTACTGTGTCTGGGGGTCCAAGTGACTTCTGCTGATATATGAAGTAGTCTGTGCATCCTTCCAGTTTTTCAGTGAGCTACACTTTTCCCTTTGAAGCTACAGGATGATGCAGTGCATATTGCATGCATATGACCATCACCTCTGGGCTTCACTTTTTACTTCAAGCCACAGGATGGCGAAGTGCAAATTGCAAGCATCGAACCAGCTGCTACAATACAGCAGAGGTGAAGAATTTGCTTGCATGTAGCTCTTCTTTCCTTGTTAAATTATAAATTGCTTGTACGGCCAAAAGGGATCGTAAAAAAAACGTAGAGTTTAGTTCTGCTTTAAGTAAAACTTTTAAAAAGTACATTTTCTGTTTGCCGTTGCATTAGATATGCCACTTAGGCACTTATTGCCTATGAATTATTCCATTAGATCTAGTTGGTATGTTTCTTATTCAATGGGGTGTCTCAGAAATGTTGTCATTCGAAGTATCAGCCTTCTGTAGTCCAGCTGATAAAACCATGAATACCTTGGGAGCTGGCTGCTGCTGGTAATGTTTAGATAAAAATGGTTTTCTATTGAACAACTTTAGCTTTGATTTTTGGTTTCTTAATCACCATTGTATAGATGTATTTAACTATCAAAATGATTAGAGTAATAGACTAAAATTTGTGGGGACCTTAAGTGATAGTTCAGTTTTGTGATTGAATGTTGGTGGTGTACTGCCAGATTTCACCAGCAGATGTCACTTCTGGTTACTTCCATATAAATATCATTATCCTATAAATATTATCCTTTTCCTGTCTTAGGGATAAAACGGAGGAACTGGTCGAATTAACGGATGAGCAGCGCAGCGAACTTATGAAAAAAGAAAGCAGTCGGTTGCAAAAAACTGGACACCGTGTGACTTACTCCCCCCGCAAGGAAAAAGCCCTCAAAATCTACTTGGATGGAGCTTCAAGTAAAGACACCACTCAAGACTGACAGGCAGCCCGGCGGCCATCTTGGACAGCCGTGATTACATAGACACTGCCGCCAAGGAGTGCCTCTCTGAGCCCGGGTTCCACTTACTAAGTGTGAAGCTATAAAAACCAGCACTGATTGGTGGACTTGAACGGCCAATCAGCACCCTTGTTCCTTACAAGAAAATGAAAAAAAAGAAAAAAGTGGGGTTGGGGGCAATCACCGTTTGTGACTTGAGATCTTTGTTCTGCACTATGGTCGTTTAAACTGTAAAACGCTGAAAGGGATGTGCAAATAACAATAAAATATAGAAATATATAGAGAAATATATTAAATTAAGTCAGGCGCATTGAAAATATTGGGCTTCATCTTGCTCAGGTAGGATGGGGGCCCCCATTGGCTTCTGGCTCTTTGGAAAACGATAAAAGTCTTGTACAGTCTTTTTATTTTGCTGATAAACACATTACCTCATTGAATGCTAGATAAGTTTTTATGTATAAAAAAAAAATCTGAACGCGAAGCACAGGGCAAGAGAAAAGAGAACATTGTAGATTTGTATTGAATAACAATCATGCAAGCCCTGGATTAGAGCTGGAGTAGCTGCATTGGGAGTGATGCATGGTGGGACGCCCCTTGTGGACCTTGCACTGCAGTCAATATCTGCTCATTTGGTGTGCCCTCCTCTTTCCTAAATGTTTGATAATGTTACAAACATAACCTGGGGAGTTAAAATAATGATATACTTTTTTGTCTCCTCCATGGTGCCTAGGCTAGACATCATTGTCCTGCCTAGGCCTCTAAAATCCAGGAATGTGGTGTAACCCAAATCTTGCAAGAAGATGTCTCGGCATAGTGCATGATCGGCTTCCAGGATTCAGGCTGCTCCACATTCCCCAAGAATCTAGTATGGGGCTGCCAGAGGAATCCAAGTGAAAACTGGACACCGCCTGTGTAATTTCAGACCCACTGTGTCAAGCCACACAAGTGACCGCTCACGGGCGCTCAGCAAACAGCTGGGAGAGGCATCGGCAATGGTGGCAACAAGATTTGCACACATCTGTGACCGCAACCACAGTGCAAGTCTGTTGCAAAATGTGCCATGGTGTGCAGCTGCATACAAAAAAAAAATGACCAAACCACTACCAATTGGCAGAGGTCTGGACTGGGGCTTAGCCTGCAGCAGACCGCTGTCCTCAAGTATATTATTAATCCACCTTTTCATCATAGAGGTTTGTTTGCATGTTTATCCATTAAGGGGGCAACTTAAATGGAACTGGTCGCTGAAATGCAAGGTCCACTCTATGGTATTTTAATCAAGGGGGTTGGTAGCGATATGGAAAGTTCCAGGCCTCCCGCAGCTTTCTAGGGGTCACCAGACTCGCTCACTAGAGCTGCAAGGGGTCTTGCTTTGCAATAGAGAAATCTCCTGTGTTTCATGGTAGTGTAAATAACCCCCCTATCTCTATGAATTAAATGATAAAATTCCCTTTCCTATTCTAGATTTATTGCATATCAACACTGTGTACATTGGGGGAAAAAAAATTAGCTGCCTATTTAAGTTTTGCCGTTTGATTTATTCTGGTACTTTTTTTTGTTGCTGTTTTTAGTTGTTCCCCTCCATTCACACACCACACTTTTTAGTTTTTTATTTGCAGTACAAACCCGACATCTGTGTCAGCTGATGAGTTCTGTTCTCCGAACGTACAGCATAAAATCTAATTTTTTTTTTTTGTTTCCCAGTTTGATTTGTATAATTTGCAACCTTTCAGACACACGCAAACCACAAATGTAATGGATTATTACCGACGTTTTGGGAAAATTGCCATCTGATTTGTAACGGATCAATTATAAGGTTTTTGATAATTTTTTTCATGCCGCTGTTTACACAGATGAAACATGCCAATAAATTAAAAAGGAGAAAAAATGTTTAGGTTTATTTTGTGGGTTTTTTGTTAATTTGAGAAGCGTATGATGAGAAGTTTTTAGAAGCAAACGCTATAGCTGTTTTTTTGTTTTTTTTTTTTTCCTTTAGATATATGGAAGAATGAAGACTTTATAAACTCCAGGCAGATGGAAGACGCATGGTAATGAATGCTGCTCTGTATTCATTAATATATTTTGTTTCCATTGAGGGATGGAGGATGTTTTGTACCATTAGGTTATGCTGCTGCCTTCAAGAGGACACAAGAAAAACTAGGACGGCCTAGGATAATCTCTGCTAACCCCAGAGCTTTAGTTTTTTCCTGGTGTCCTATTAGTAGGTAGGTGTCTTTTAAATAGCTGTGCAGGACGAAGACTTACCTGATATCCCCAGCACTGGACTAGGCATAGCTGGGAGAACTTGGAAGTGACTCAGGCTTTGATTTCTGTGCTTCCTATTAATATTATTAATAAACAGGATTTTTATTGCACCAACATATTACACAGCGCTGTACATTAAATAGGGGTTACAAAGACGGACAGATACAGTAATACAAGAGGAAGAGAGGACCCTGCCCTGAAGAGCTTACAATCTGCCTAGCCTCTGTTCTGGTGCTACTGGGCGGTAGAATTTTCTGATAATAGTCTATCTTTTTAATGCAGAGCTTACTAGGGTAGGGGTTCCTTGAGCCATGGACAGTTTGGACCTTTCAGATCAATTTAACTGACACCAATCAATCTGTAAGGGTGACATACTTCCCAATGGCCAGCAAAATAAGGATTTTTTCCAACTAACCAACACAAAAATATACTTTGAGCTGTGAATATAGTCATTATAGCAGGGCTTCCCTAGGGACCTGAAAGTTATTTCAAGGGTTCCTGTGTGTTAAACAATTGAGAAAGGCTGCTCTAATGGATCCATGCTTTAAAGGATAAGGGAGGCACAAAAACTACAACCGCTACCCTGAAACCAATTGGAAGATTAATAGTTTCTTCTCACATCTTAATCCCAGGTGGTAGGCTAGCCATGTGATCATGATTTCCAAAACATTTGTATGGCTCAAGTGCCTTTAAAGAGATCACCCAGCCGGATCGTTAAAAGCTTTTTGTGTTCTAGTCCTAAAGCACTTGGCGCTTATGGCCACAAGCTTGCAACTTTGTTGTAATGGCTTGTTGATGGCTTCTCACTTTTTCTTTTGTCTTGCTTTTCATTACTAAGAAAAGAAAGACAGATGTAGGAATATATATCTATTGAGTCTCTCGAGATTCTAGTGGCGCCAAGCCTAAACCAATAGTCTAATCAAAAAGAAGAGAGAAAGAAGGCTCTTTTTAGGGCACCTAGGATTGTAACAGTCTACACTTTAGTAACAGTAACAGAAACAGTCTACACTTTATTGAGTTCAACAAATCATTACGCTTTTCATTAGTCCTTGTAGAGTTCTGGCTACAACATAGGACTGCAGTATGTTTTGCCCTGTTTGCCTTTCAAAGCACAATTCCCTTTGATATCTGCCTTAGATTACAATGCTATTGGCTATCTATGAATGCATGGTAGCCTTGTCTTGTTTCTTCTCCCAGTCCTCCCATCTCCTAGCCCCCCTAAGCCTGCATGAAGGTCCCCTTAACAATGTCTTTGCTTCCATTTCTGGATCTTTAAAATCTCCAACTCCTGTATATTTTGTCCTGCTTCAAGGCAGGGGTCTGATATTACCCATCCTGGTTTTAGTTACTTTACTAGAAGGAGTTTGTGCAGTACAGTGCGCTGGACCTTCATGTCCATACATTTGTTTTGGTGCCTTCCAGAAAAATCCCTGAACATTTGAACAGGGGTCCTCCGAGTGGGAAAACTGGGCCCTCTAGTTACCCTTCTGCAGGTGCATCACCTTTAGGCTCATGTTTTTTCCTTTCAAGGTAACTGTTTATAAGACTTCCATTAGGTCTAGTATTCAATTTATTTTGGCATCCCCATTATTGGATGATTTGATGCTTCCCTGTAGGCCAGGCTGTTGGTTTGCTAACTGGTGCACTCCTGCAAACCCAGAATATGTGCAACTGAATGTCCCCTGGATCTTGGGTGTTCTATGGACCACCTGGGACCAGGGATAGCTGCCTTCATGTATTGTATCATTCTAGATTTGGAACAGGTGGGTAGTGCCTTTCACAACATTTTAGGTCCCGTGTATCCCCCCTGTGCGGACCAAGTGTGCTTTGCTTAAGTTTGATCTATGTTGGACTTTGGTGCTCAGGTCATTCCCAAACCATTCCACCATCCTCTTAATTATGAAACCAGAAGAGCCACTTTGCTCTATAACTGATATGTTCCAGCTGGTTTTGTCACTTTCATATTGATCCAAATATTTGGCACGTTGTAAGTGCTCGCTCTTTAGGATCTCCATTCTCATCCATTTAGTCCAAATCATCATTGGTTCCAGTTGGTATAGAGATTCTACTATGTTTGTGTTCCTGATTCTCATTTGGTAGTCACACTATTGCCTTGGCCTTTTCCTAGAATGCTTTAGATTTCTCCCTAAAGCTTTGTATTCCCTGCTGACTTTTGTATTAATACTACACAGGATTTATATAGCGCCTACATGTTATGTAGCGCTTTACTGAGTCCATAGTTATATCAATAGCTGTCCCTCAAAGAGCTCACAATCTATTGTTCCTACTTTAGTCATTTGTCTTTAATACAGTGTAAGGTCAATTTAGGGGGGAAGCCAATTAACCTAACTGCATGTTTTTGGAATGTGGGAGGAAACCCACACAAACATGGGGAGAACCCACAAACTCCATGCAGATAGTGTCCTAGCTGAGATTCGAATCTGGGACCTAGCGCTGCAAGGGCCAGAGTGCTAACCACTGAGCCACCATGCATGATCGGGTTCCGAGGTCCTTTGGTGATTTTTGCATCTTCTTTTTTTTTTCCTCTGACCTTTAGGGATTCTTGCTTGTTTCTTCTTGATCTCTACCGGTCTTTGGAGCTAGGAGGTCAGAGGGGTTCAATATTTTGTTGTCACAATATGAGACAAGGTGTACCTTAATTTTCTCTTCCAAACTCTCCATGTTAACTTCCTGGTTTATTAAGGGTTCCCTTAGTTTGTCCCTTCTACCCCCTTATGACCACCCAGGATCATGTCGATGTTATGTTATGCCTGGTCTTCAAGTTTCTAATCTACATTTAATAAGTTATCCTTGGCATTCCTTTGTGAAATGCACCAATCTTTGGGACCATACGCAAGCAAACCCCGATTGTCAGGATTCTGTTATTCCCGGTAATAGCATGTCATTACAGGACCTGACAGAAAGGAGATGCTTATCCTGGAACCCAATACCTGTCGGTGCTCAGTGGTTAGCACTCGGACCTTTGCAGCACTCGGTCCCAGGTTCGAATCTTGGCCAGGACACTATCTGCATGGAGTTTGCAGGTTCTCCCCGTTTGTGTGGATTTTATCCCACCTTCCAAAAACATGCAGTCTCTGTTGACCAGCTAGAGAAACTGTCTTGGTTTCAGCCAGTTGCTGTCCCTGTACAGCTGAGCTTAGACCAGAGGAGAAAAAAGCAGCATTATGAGCCAGTCAATTTAGCTCTAGTGTAAAGAGGACACTGACTGAAGGAGAGAGCAGGAGGAGTAGTATATAGACCTGCTACTTCTCCTTTTACTGTCCAGTCATAGGCGATGGGGGGAGGGACAGGACCCGTGTTACTGAACTGTAAAAGTCAAAACTGTTGATGGGCAAATAAAATAAAACCCCTCGATATTCTCCCTAGACACTTTTTTTTATGTGGAGTGGGAAGAAGCTGTAGGCGGGTAGCAGTGACTTCCTGTATTGTGAACCAACTGCTCAGGAACAGCCGGGTGGTGCGCCCAGCTAAAAGAACCTGGGAAGTTCTTTGCTGAGAACTGACAATGACATACAAAATACTGCAAACATTGATAGAATAAGATCTACGAGTAACAAAAAAAAAACAGAATACATTTTAATCAGTTATTAATTTTAATATGTTGATTCTTGTATGTGAAAATTAAATACTTTCCTTTCTTGGAGCAAATATTTTTAGGTGCAGAAAGGACCCGTTGTTGATAAAAGATTAAAATATTCTATAAGAGTCATGAGAACATTAAATAGATAATTTTGTATTTTGCCCAAATATTTATCACGTGACACGTGCAAACAATGAATTAAAATATAAATTAGACACTTGAATTATTGCATTTCCATCCAGCAGAGAGCGACGTTGTACAAGCCTGAGTCTGCTCACCATTAGATGGCGCTATACTAAAATTGTAATCAAGAGGGTGAATCCAACAAGATGGAGATAAAGGAATGTTAAAGGCACACTCTGTATGTGAACAGAGCATGCCTCCTGCCATACCTGGAGACAAAGGCCATGGCGGGGGCTTGGTGGTCAGGCAGATACACCCATTTAGCCTCTCACCTTGAATTGTGATTCTTTCCTAGGGGGCAGTGATGAGCAGAGAGGCATTTTACGATGGGTATGACTATTTTTTTCTGTTACATTTACCAAATTGATCAAAACCAAAAAAAGATCAAATAAAAAACAAATGATGTAAGGGGAGCAGAGGGTTTTATTTTGTAAATGTGGGTCATTCAGCATTTTGGTCCCAGTATTTGGCAAAGCTGATTCTGATTGGTTACATCTTTCTCTATTTGGTCCAATTTACAATCATCCTATTGGTCATTGCAGGCCTCTATGCATATGTCCTGCCTATAGGAACTCGGACGTGACTTTCTGCACCAATTTAAAGGGCCCCTGTGCTCACCCCCTCCCTCTATCCCTACCACCACCACCACGACTGTACATTTTACTTACCTCCAAGACTTTGTTTGCCCCTGGGAGCTAGGAAAAGAAGCCCTGTATAATCTGGAATCACACAGGTCTGTGAACTACCTCTACCCTTTATATGTTAGTCCAGGTGCCATCATGTGCAACAACAATTAATATTATCAAACCATATATATGTAGCGCCAACATATTATGCAGCGCTGTATATTAAATAGGGGTTGCAAATTTTGGACATCCCTCTTGTCATCAGGCCGTATGGCTCCAGCACAGCGTTTGGTAGTGTGGTGAGTACCTGTACTTTATGCTCATATCCAGCATGTTACTGGTGCTAGAGGTTCTCTTTAAAATAATAGTTTTGTGGGCTGGATAAGGTGTATTAAAGATTTGCCTTCAGAAGTTGCCTCATCAATTCCAAGCTTTAGTTCTAAAACCCAGTACAGGTGTCCAACAGATGTCTGAGGGTTGTGGCAGAACCCCACTGTGCTCGCCTTCATAGGAATGAAAAGAGCTGGCAGACTCATAAATGATGTTAAAGGACCACTGTACACATGTATGAGGAAGTGCAACCATTTGTCTTGGACCACTAGTAGCCTTATATGTGTACCTAGCTTAAGCCAGAGCTAGCTGGAAGTATCCTGCCTCAGCCACAGCTAGCCATAGAGGCAAGCGCCTACTCCCTGAAAAAACAAGATTGAACTGAACAGCCTGGTAGCACCTTTTAATATTATTATTATTATTATTATTATTAATAAACAGGATTTATATAGCGCCAACATATTACGCAGCGCTGTACAATAAATAGGTTCCTGTCCTACTTCAGTGGCTAATTTACCAGTCAGGAATCAACTTGACAATAGGAAAGTGTGAAGGTGGAAACCTTGGCAGCCGATCAGGAGGGGAAAGATAGGATAGTGTACAGCTTTACCCATGTAGTAAAAAGCAACAATTTCTCTTTAAATTGTCTCTCCCAACAGCATATACTTTTCTTCCTGTGCAGTTGTTTGAAGCAAAAATTCTGTAAGCTGTCATATGGGATTTGTCACATGCTTTCATCCGTCATTAAATGAGTAAGGTGGGGTGCATATTCACATCATCAAAGGAAAGGGAAGAATATGATAGGGAGGTCTGATGGGATTAAAGCAGATCTGTTACTTTGCCCCTAATAGTCAAAACATAAGAAGATCTGTTATTTCATCAAAATAACTGGAAGAACAATACATATCCTTTACAGGGAAGTACATTGTATAGTAAAGGGAGGATTAAACATCGTAGTTAGGTAGACTGAATCTTGAGCAAGCACACCTTTTCCTAGTGTCTGGTTATACTCAAAATTTATATATACTTTTTGTCAAACAAGACAACTCAAATTCTTATGTTAGTCTTCATTTCTGTATGCATTCTGTTTGGTTTTGCCAGGAAGAAGCTCTCCATGCATTCATCCAGCCAGAAACTCTTGACGGTCCCAACCAGTACTTCTGTGAGCGCTGTAAGAAGAAATTTGGTTTTGCCAGGAAGAAGCTCTCCATGCATTCATCCAGCCAGAAACTCTTGACGGTCCCAACCAGTACTTCTGTGAGCGCTGTAAGAAGAAATGCGATGCCAGGAAGGTAGGTGGGGGGTTGTGTAGGGGAAAGGTGAAGGATCCCCCATTACCTGGTGGTCTTTGTTCCTTCCAAGTCTCTACCTTAGAAAGTTTAACCTGAGGTCTTCTCCTCTAGGGCCTGCGCTTCCTGCATTTTCCATATCTGCTGACACTGCAGCTGAAGAGGTTTGACTTTGATTATACCAGCATGCACCGAATCAAGCTCAACGATCGAATGACCTTCCCCGAAGAACTGGACATGAGCCCTTTCATTGATGTCGAAGATGAGGTAATTGAATAACTGTATTGGGGAGGGGGTTTGCTTGAACGGGTATTATTATTATTAAACAGGATTTATATAGCGCCAACATATTACTCAGCGCTGTACATTAAATAGGGTATTTAGTGTCTAAAAGAAGTGAGTGCGGAAGAGTTCCCAGGGGTGCCGCTATAGGCTGGCAAATGGGCAATTCTGCAATTGACAGACTATCAAATACTGTATTGGTCAAAGCTATGATATGGACAGTCTTGTTAAAATTGTCGTCTTTGTTTGTGGGAGGATGGACTCCTTTAAATTATTACCTGTCAGCAAAATTATGGCTAATAAATCACTAGATGAGTTAAAAAGGAGCGGGCATTTCTGCACTATGGAGTAGAGGCTGCTCTCTTGAATGTGCAGCGGCTGTTGTGTTTGGAGGGATGAGGGTCATCCAGACACTATCACAGAGCATAGGGACCTATATGTTAAACTACACCTGGTGTTGGTATAATGACTGCAGCCATAAATTCAGGATTATTGTGGAATCCACCTAAATATAGGAGCAATGCCCTTTTGCAATGTGTCCATCCTCCCAAGGGCCGGGCTTTTACCTAGGTCTGTTGTGTCCTCCCATAAATGTTTTCGTAAAAGCCCCATTGTGAATGCACAGCCATCATTCAGCATTTTCCATGAGATATCTCTGATGTGATGTAGCCATCCATTTCCCATGTAATCACCCAGCTTGTCTTCTTTCTGTAAGAAGTCTCCTCAGACGGAGAGCTGCACAGACAGTGGAGCGGAGAATGAAGGAAGCTGTCACAGCGACCAGATGAGCAATGACTTCTGCAATGATGACACCTTGGACGAGGGAATTTGTCTAGAGAGTAACAGCAGCGTGGATAAGCTAAACAAGTCTTCAGATAAGGTAAAATACCTTATGAACTCCTTTAAAAAATGTTTAGTGCTTGAGAGCTATAGGCAGATATAAAAGACACAAATGAATCCAACTTTGCTTTCAAAGAGACATCATGTTATCAGAGCTATAGAAATATCATAATTTAGTGGACAGAAATACAAATCCTATGGGAAGGTAAAGCGGTTCCCACATATGTATTTTCTCTGTATTCAGCTTTTTTGTCTGGAGAAAATATGTTTTGCTGAAAATCTGGTTAGTTGCAAACTTCAGAGAGCTGACAACTGTCTCTGCCACCCTTTTATCCAAAGCAGAGTTGGCAGGCCTTGTCTAGCTCTCTCCTGCTGCTCTAGAAAATACCTCCACCTCTCCTCAACTTCATAACACAAAAGGGAGGTATTAGGTGATGCAGCAGGAAAAACTTAGACAATGTTTAAAGTGCAGCTCAGACAGCGTTGTCATCCTACTCTGCTGCATTTTTTCCAAAAATTTCCATTTTTGTTATAAAGGTGTATCATAGAAACATATGTATTGCATTGTGTACTGAATGTGCCCCCCTTTCATACATTTTAAGAAGTAGGGTTGACATTAAACCTGTCTGCATTTCCTCATTCATGAAATCTCTGCCTTTTATTTACCATTTCTAGATGTAAAATATATCATTTTTAATCTTACGCACATTTTTTTTTTCTAGAATTGTTTGTATGAACTTTTTTCCGTAATGGTCCATTCAGGCAGCGCGGCAGGTGGACACTACTATGCCTGCATCAGGTCCTTCTCGGATGACCAGTGGTATAGTTTTAATGACCAGCATGTCAGCCGGGTAAGTTACCAGACATCTTCATCATCTTTTACTGCATTGCACAGTACCAGATAATGAGCTCCCGCCAAGGTCCCTGGTAATTGTAAACAATAAACATGACCCAGTAAGCACTGCGGATTCTTTATTTAAAGAGAACCTGATTAAAGAAACCTGTCTAAAGAACCTGCAGCACAATGTAGTCTTGTTATTACCACTGAAAGTCCTTTACTCTGTGCATTTATATGTACTTTACACAGTTTCTCAGCTATGGCTAAAATATAGAAAAGTCTTCTGCTCTTTCAGTGACAATCCCCATTAAATATGATTTGCTATTATTGAGCTGCATTATTACTACCCTTTATGTATTTTGCAATAATAAAGGTTGTGCTTTTTTAATACAGATAACTCAAGAGGACATTAAGAAAACCTATGGAGGATCTACAGGAAACCGAGGCTATTACTCCAGTGCCTTTGCCAGGTATGTACAATAATACAGATAACTCAAGAGGACATTAAGAAAACCTATGGAGGATCTACAGGAAACCGAGGCTATTACTCCAGTGCCTTTGCCAGGTATGTACAATTTTCCCTGCTGATTAATTATTTATACCCTAAAAATAATAAAAACCCATGTTGAAATTGCAATAACTCCTATTTGTTTTCCCACAGCTCTACCAACGCTTACATGCTTATGTATCGATTGAAGAATCCTGCCAAAAACGCTAGTAAGTGGGCATTGGTGTCTGGTGTACTTCTTGTGGGAAAGGGTTTGTTAGGTTGCTTGTCTGGAGGGATGTGTGTGAAGAATTGGATGCAGGAAGTTGGCTGACAGCTGGAGTACAGAAATACGGAGCTTAAAGATGCATTTAACGCCAAGCATCTTTTTGGAAAGAAATCAGAACCTAACACCTATAAAGGGTACAGTTCACTTAAAAGTAGATTTCTCAAGTCATCTTTCAAGATACTATACAAGAGAAATGCCCTCAACCACCAGACAGAAAGTGTCAGAGGATTTTAAAGAAAAGGAGTTATCCTCATGGATTCCTCAGTCTTTTTTCCTGCACATTAGCCAACACCTTCCGCCAAGCCAGACCTTGTTCCCTTAGTAAGGTTTGGGGGTAACAAGTAATTTTGGGGGTAAATGTATACTGTGTAGGATGTACAGGGAATTGGACTTTTGTAAATCCTAGCAGCGTCAGCTCCTAGGAGCCTTAAAAAGCACAAGGCTACACTATGCCAGAGGTAGATGCTGCTTAAAGCAGATTGTCTTTTAGTGTCATATTCTAAACAGCCTGGTAGACCACTTTCTGCACAATTCATGTCATGGAGTCTGGTATTTAAGGATGTTACCCCCCAGAATGCATGGAAGAACATGGCTTATTAAGCTAGAGCAGAAGGGCCTAACTTTCATGGTCATTCTCCTTTGGCTTACAGTACCATCTGTATGCTGATGACACCCAAATTTATCTGTCCACCCCTGACCTGTCTCCCTCAGTCCTGGATAAGGTCTGTGCTGAAGTGTGACGGACGTGTCCCCGCATTCCATCCTCCAATCACACGGTGACCCCTCTTCCTGGCCATCGACATCCCGAGATAAAAAGGTGTCACCCGTCATATAAATGTTTATCATAGCCACAACTTCCCCAAAGTCTAAAAAATGCAAAATGTGTTGGATGAAGCAGCAATCGTCAAAATCAAATAATGCAATGCATGGCCAAGGGTTCGGGGACACTGATCACATGACATGAGTTTGTAGGACATCTCATGGACATATGGATCAATTCCAAAATATAGAATTGGCTACCCCAACTTATAACAACCTTCATTCTTCATGGAAGGCTCTGTATCATTTTTCGGAGGGAATTTGTACCCATTCTGTGATGGTGATGCCGGGTACTGGTCCTGGAAGAAAAGTTCTGGCTCTAATGTTAGGAACACTTCTAATTTCTGCCATTTATTCAAAATATTTGGGAAGTTGAAAAACAAGATTGTGCGAAAACCTTTACAACCTAAATATTATGATATTTATTTATACATACATCCAGAAACCCAAACACATTCTTTCATTCATTTTATTTAAACTCTTTATTCAAATGTTTTGATTGACCATTTGAATGTCGGTGCTGCGGCCCAGAGCTCCTCTCATTTCTGGGTTTTTTACTTTTTCATGAATTTTCTTTCAGCGTGCTCTGGACACTTTATGTACCATGGGAGGAGATTCTAGTCTGACACCCTAACGTTTTCTACGTTCCCGTGCTGGATAAATAGCTGTGGATTAAAATAATTACAAGGTTTAGTCAATGAAACCCGGAGAATATGAATTTCAATGCAAAGTTTTAACCAGATGACCTTAAAACCTTGAAGGCGATATTATGCAAAGTGCCAGGCGGGTTTCTGCAAAAATTAAGCAAATGCAAAGTATGAAGCTCATGGGACCAAATAATAATATAATTACCTATCAGCATATAAAAGCATTTATTGCCCAGCAGTGAATCCAAATCAGAGCCCCTGGATTTATTGCCCAGCTTCTGCCAAAGACAAAATCATCGGACCTTCACCTGTGCCCAATCATCAGACCTTCACCTGTCCCCAATCACCGATTGTAGGCGTTGCCCAATCACAAGCAATATAAATCAGATTAAAGACAAAAGCAAGCAATACCCACATAGCAGCAATGCCAAGCAACAGTCCAAATATACAAAAATTATTAACACCAAAATTACTCTGCTACTGTATGCCAGCAATGCCCGAGTGTCACTTATAAAGTAGCAGCAATGGCCAGCATACAATAACAATATATATATATTTATATATATATATATATTATAAAACAAGTCAAATATATAATAAAATACATATGATATTATGAATATTATTATATTGTTAAGCAAGGTACCAACAGTGTAGGATGACATA
The DNA here is from genome assembly GCF_032062135.1 of Pyxicephalus adspersus. Classification (NCBI taxonomy): domain Eukaryota; kingdom Metazoa; phylum Chordata; class Amphibia; order Anura; family Pyxicephalidae; genus Pyxicephalus; species Pyxicephalus adspersus. Next base: position 17,221 of record NW_027317050.1, read on the forward strand.
GGTGGAACGCATATCAAGGTCATTGTTAACCAACCCATGGAAATAAGTCCAGATACAACTTTTTGCCCCAAATAAAACAAATTAATGAATTGACAGCTGACGCGTTTCGGGCTTCTCCGTCAGGGCTTGGATTCATCTGAAATTGTCCGGTGCCTGGCTGTCATGCCAATCCTTTCTCAGAATAAAACGGGTACAGCACAGAGAATGAACATAATGGGGATTCCCAAATGATAAAGACATTGCGGTCCAGTTACAGTTTTTGGCACAATAGAGCATAGACAGCTAACGCATTTTGGGCTGATACCAGAACCCTCCATTGTCAGGGCTTGGATTTTCTTGGTTTTGTAGATCCAGGTTAATATTTTATGTTTGCCCGATGCAGATACAAACCCACTCCAGTGAAATGTCTGACAGCCAGCTTTGGATTTTTCCTCACGCTTGGTATTATCACATATAGAGAACAAATGTCTACATAGCACCGACCCAGACAATATGAATGCCAGACAATAGGGGCTCTGACCCCTTATAACACTATTCAAAATATTAAATATATTTATTAATAAAGAATGAAGACAGAACAAGTACAGTGGGAGATCTCCCCTATGACCCATTTCATTTCTGGTTCAGACCCACTAAGCTGTGACATGCCATGGAGGAGTGACCACATGTAAACGGAAGTTTCCACAGGAGCACTTGGCAGGTAAAGCATGGAAATATCATAAACATGGTGCAATTACTTAGGGTTTTCTGTGCCAAAATCAAATATAAATTACAATGTTTGTATCCAAGTCCCAAGCTGTAACCAATCCCTAGCATTAACTTACTCAGTCCCAGAGACTTTTCCTGCCTATATATCCCATTGTTGGGGATATTACCCCCAACACTGATACCCAGAGCATTCTGCTGCCTATGAGACCCCGACTCTTTCCTCATATTGGCTCCTATGAGTACTTAGGGGCTTCCTCTCAAACTTTTGAGAGTCCCAGAACCCCATTACCCCTATAATTCTCAGGAAAATCCCCCGTACCAACATGATTCCCAGTGCCTTTTGCTGCCTTTACAGCCCATAAATCAGGGACCCTTTTCTCATATTAGCCCGTTTGGGTCCTGAGGTGCTTCCTTACTATACCCCTTTGAGTCCCAGAGCCTTTTTCTCTATTTTACCCCTAAGATTCCCAGAGTATTTCTTCCCCTATACCTCTTTAGTTTCCAGAGCCGTTTTTACCCTTATACCCCAGTGTTTTCTGGAGCCTTTCCTCCCTTTTTGCCCCCATGATTCCTAGAGCCTTCCATGCCCTATAACCCCATGTTTCCCAGTCCCAGAGTCTTCCTCCCCTATATCCCCATGATTCCCAGAGCCTTTCTTCCCCTATACTCCTTGATCCCCAGAGCTGTTCCTTCCCTTTTACTCGAATGATTCTCAGGATCTTTCTTCCCCTATACCCCCATGATGCCCAGTCTCTTTCCTTCCCTTTACCCCCTTGATTTCCTGAGCCATTCTTCCCCTCATACTCCAAGGATTCTCAGACTCTATCCTCCCCTATACCCTCATGATTCCTATAGTCTTTCCTCCCCTTTACCCCCTTGATTTCCTGAGCCGTTCTTCCCCTTATACTCCAATGATTCCCAGACTTTTTCCTCCCCTATACCCCCTTGATTTCCAGGGCCTTTTTTGTCATATACCCCCATAATTCTCGGAGCCTTGTCCTCCAAAACCCTCTACGATTCCCAGAGTCTATCATCCTCCTATAACCCCATAATTGCCACAGCCTTTCTTCCCCTTATACCCCAAGGATTCTTTAGTGCCCCATAATTCCCAGAGCCTGTTTGGGGAACACTTCCTTAGACTACCACTAATATATCTCCTGATATCAAACCGCGCTAACAGGAGATTTGCTACATGGCTGCTCTACCTACAACCTGTGCACGGCGCTACCGGCCCCTCGTACCTCTTTCACTGCATTCTGCAGCTTAGTGTGGGAATCCCTCATCAGATTCTCCACCTCTCTAAAGATGTAATTCAGGCTCTCCTTCTCCTCAGGGACATCCAACAGGGAATCCGGGGCCGGAGGCTCCGGGGCGTCAACATCAGGGCTCACAGATCTTCCACCCGGAGAGGCCGCCACAAAGCTCATGGTCACCGCCAAGAAGATGAGAATCATCCTGGAAAGACAATCACTCAGCCTTCTAATAGAAGAAGAATTGAGTCTTGTAGACCTGCAGGAGAAACAAAAAGAAGTCAATGCCCCTTTGGGCTATTTGCACCTGATGACCACAGATTTTCAAGATTGTACTAAAAATGGGTTAGGGTGCTATTAGGAAGATTTTAGAACCAATTTGGGTGATGTGGGGAAAAAAATAGAACCCGTTTCAGGTGTTCATTGCCGACAGTGTCCCCCTTGGGTCATTTACCCCAACATTTGTACTAGTGACCATTGTCAAAGTGATGGGAGAGCCATGATTTTTTCTTCATCACTGGAATAGAAATAGAAGTGAAGCATATTAAAGTTTTATATTCTCTGTTTATCTGACATTCACTAAAACATTCCATGCTGGAGAATCTTCCAGGTCCATGTGTTTTAAAGGCAGTGGTTGTTTTCCACCAAGAAAGAAAAAGTAGAGATATAAAAAGTCTTTTTCTGTTATCTCGTCTGATTTTTTTCTTTTAGAACAAAACTGGAGTAAGGGGAAGAAATCCAAGGTCCAAATGAAAGAAAAAGCCACAAAAAATTGAAGGTAAACATAAGAACAAGAGATAAGAATTGGAATTCCAAGCCTTAGTTTAATATTCATAACCATATTCCTTATCCTTAAAGTAACTTACCATTCTGGAAGCCCCCATTGCATCCAGAGATCGACACCCAGGATTAATTAAATGAAACAAATTAAAAATAAACTTTCCTTTTGTTTTATTTATTCTTTTTTATATTAATTGACTTTTTCAGATTTGTTCTACATTATGAATTCTTTATTTTTTATACTATATTCATATACACATTTTTCATATTTAGATAATGTCTTAAGATTTCCTGATGAAGCAGACCAAGCGTTGAAGAATGATTAAAATCCTGAACCCCCAATGTTCCCCCATTTGCTGTGGCTATCTTTATGTGAAAATTGGGGAACACTCCACATAAATAAGAGGATTTCTTTGGATTTACTTTATCATTATACAGTCACTTATTTTATGATTATACACGGTATGTTTGTATTATCTTTTAAAAATCTTTTATTATGTAACAAAACAAATTTTTATTTTTTATGTCTTAAATGTCTCACTTTCCTTGAACTCACCCATTCTTACGGTTAACTTTTTATAATAAAAAACAGAAACAAGGATTCTGATTGGTCTTTTTGCAACAAAATTTGCAACCCCAAAGTCATCATTCTATTGTATTCAATAAACAAATGTTTTAGAACAATAAAAAATAATTGATTTCACTTTTTTTCATCCTATGTTGCCACCTGCAGTGATATCTGCATGGCATTTCCCAGGGCGGACTCCTGATGGTGACAACATTGGACCATTCCTGCATAATGTGTGTTGTAATGACCACTTGTAGTCTCCATCAGAAGCCCATGTGACAATGTAATGACTGTGAGCGACATATAGAGCGGGGTAATTACACCGCCAGGTCCTGCGGCTGCATGGGAAAGTTAGTGAACCCCATTTTCTCCCCCTGTCATGATTGGTTGATATGTCCAATGCCACGATTTCCCCGCCACAATTTGTGTCACTGCCCCTCCCATAAGCCTTAATGAAGATGTCGCAGGTGACAACACCTGGTCCCCTGGTGATTAAAGAAGCCAGCCTGCGATGCAACTTCCCAGCCCCCAGGCAAATACAAGTCTGCGGTGGAAAAACGTAATATCATTGGTTAAGATCTTCCACCGCAATCACAGTTCGATGTTAATAGAGTTACATCGTTATCCTAATCTTGCAGAAGTTAACCCTTCCCTACCCAATATTTGAGAGCACCAATCAAAAAAGTGCTCTGAATTTATTGGCTATGCAAACATGCATTGACATGCAAACGCAGGAGAGACGGCAGTGGACACACATGCGGCGTAAGACGGTAAAAGAAAAGGCGAGCCCCATCCCCTCCCTGCACTGACCTGCACTCACTGAGATGCTGGAGGAACAATGATCAGATGCAGCAGCAGCAGAACCTGCCTAAGTGAAAGACACGCCCACTAATCTGCATACTGAGCTCTGATTGGAGGAGAACAGACGTCACCTGCAGGGGAGAGGGAGCTGCAGGAACCACGTGTGCAGGGAGAAACATTCATGCAGCACATAGATAACAAATGACATGCAGGGAAATATTTCATACTCAAGCTTTTATTTTATTTTTTTTTTGTATTAAACTTTTTGCTGTTTAAGTGGGAAATTTATTCTTGTGCGCATCAGACATCAAAATAATTACCAGTAACGTCAGGCGGTGACTCACATGTCGAAGGATATAATTATTTGCGCAAATATAAAAAGCATGAACTACTGCAGCAACGTCATGCAAATAAATGAAACAACATACGCGGCCCACACACTTATTGGTGGATAAACAGACCTTGACCCCCTTCTGAATAAATTAGGGGCTAAATTGGGGAAGGGTCAGCAGTACCCCTCTATGTGAACCCATGCAGCTGAAATAGATCCATCACTGAAGGTTCATATGAGATTAGAAACCTAAACCTTAAGAATTCATCTCATTGTGTCAGGACAATGTGGGACTGAGAATGATGAAATGTTTAGTCTTATTACATCTCAATGTGCTCTGGGGATTTCTCCATTATCTGTATAGGGAGCTGCTGCTGCTGCCAAAGCTTTCCAATGGTTGTAGCTTTATAGCAGACGTCTGCCATCTAGTGGCAGAAAATGATATTGTCAGCTAAGGCAGTTATAGTAGAAATAAATCCTAAATGAATGCTCAACAATGTGCTCAGATACTGGGTATCATAATCATAAAGTTCTAATAAAAAATGGTTTTAATTTTTTTATTCTCTGTTAAATCTTTGTTACAGATTTGTTACATCTCACATCTCCAGCATCATCTTTGCAGGGGGTTCCTGTCTACATGATCTCTAGTGATTCCTGCATCGCTCTTCTCAAAGCAGGTTTACTAAAGGTGACAGTAATGGAAGAAGGTTGCATAATGTGTGTCAAAATGGTCAGTTACAGTCTCCATTTTGGAGATTGTGTAAGAGGGTGACAACGCAAAAACTTAATTTGGATACAGAACAAAGAGTTGTCACCATGTGAGTGGCTGCCATGCTTTGAGTCATCAACACCCCTACAAGTATGAAGATACAACTTCCTTCAAACTGCACAACTGTGATATTTTCACTTTTCTGATTTGTCACCATTTTCCAGACATTAAAGCAAATGGATATTCTCAGAGCTCAGACATGACACCGGCTCCTCTCTATTCAGATCCAGTGCACAATCAACACTATCTCATCCAATCTTCAGAACTTTGGTGTTTTATCAATGTTAGCACCATTGATAAGCAAGCCAATAGGGATGACGAGCAAGTTTTTAAAACTCGATCTCCCGGCAATTTCGGCCGTTCTCACTTACTGAAATTGTAAGTGAGAACAGGCGGTGTAAATGCGCCAAAGGAGTTCGCATTAAAAAAAAAAGATTGCATGCTGTGCTAATCAATGAATGCAGCATTGGCTCAGCTCAATGTGCGATCCCCGGCACTAAAGGTTAAATAGGGACATGTCTCCCCGTTTAACAACCTCTAGTACACTCTGATTGGCTGAGCTCAGACTTGTCCCCATTTAACCTCTAGTGCTGGGTATCGCATACAGGAATCCCAGGGCTGCATGAATGATTGCGCCCTGAGAATCCACTCTGATCCTGGGGCACTAGAGGTTAATTAACCTCTAGTGACCAGGGATCGCAGTGGAACTGCAGATGAACTCTCAATGGAGTTTCTCCATTGAGAGTTCATCTGCAGTTCCACTGCAATCCCCGGGCACTAGAGGTAAATTAACTCTCCTTTCCCCTCACTACTGACTGATGACATCACTGAGAATGCAGCCTATCCAATCACTAGAGACCAGTGACATCTCACTGAGAATCTGTTGATTTGGGGGCTTTGACATATTGGGGTCACAAAGCCAGAAATACTGAAATTCCTTATTTATTTTTTATATTTATTTCCGTGTTTTGTAACAACTTTCATTTTTGTTTCTCCTATAAAACGCTTCAGTTCTGGCGATAAGATTTCCATTTATTTGCTCCCCTATAATATTTCCCAACAACTCAGAAAAAAATTCCCATCTGTAGATATCCCAAAAGAACATAAACTGCAATAAAACCTGTCTGAGGGCCAATAAATGTCTCCGTGAGATGGCGGCCTGGAACGCACATCTGACCAATCAGAGAGATGAATCACGCCAGCCACTTGCACTAGAAACTTCTGATTTGCCAATTGTTTTCAGATAATTAGCAGAATTCCCGACCATCCAGATTTATAATCTCTCTGAGACAAATGGAAGCATTAATATCAGAGAAGGATTTCTCATAGCTGCAAGGTCACTCAATTGTCATTCCCAAAATTCCAGAAAAAGCTGGGGAAGAGGACGGAAAAATCCAACGTCATTCAGTGGTGGAAGACTGCAGCGTGTTGCCGTTCTGAACCAGTATATATAAAGTTGCTGCTGTCAGGATCAAGAGATTAAAACCCAATAAACTAAATCAGCTAAAACATTTCATTACGAGTGTTCAATATTTTACAGTTTTGTACTTTATAAATAAGCCACAATATAGGAAGAAAAGCCCGTTTACTGCCAGCATGCTGCAGAGGAGGACCCTTGCTCTCTGGGTGGAAACAGCAGTCTCTCTGCAGAGGTCTAATATGTTCCCTGTGAAGCCAGAGATCCCCAATCAGCAGGATCATTAGACGTTGGACCTCTGCATACAAATCTCTGCTTTCCTATGGAGCTGGTGGCTGGGGACTGGCTTTTCTACCCAGACTGTGGCTGCTTTAAATAGAATGGAAACGCTGTTTGTCTTCATGCACCTGGAATGTATTTCGATAATTTAGAATTCTACTGGACTTCAATATTTTGTGTAGCTTTGTCCCACATTTTATTAGTAGCTGGCACCAGAAGTTGTGCTTCATCCCCATCCCCACCTTCCACAAGTCAGCGTTAGGTGCCTGGGTGGTCACTTATGGTGGAAAATAGCTGTCAGGTGGAAAGGGGGAAGCATGGTTCCCCTTTCCCGAATACCCTCTGGCCTTACAAAGGTGATTGCTGCTCAGGGGTGGGCAGGGGGCGGGGCATTGAACAAGCTGCAGGTAAGGAATAACCCAGTCTGGGTGTGGGTCAGTACCCCACTAAATTATTAACAGACCACCTAAAAAAAATTTCCAGTACAAAGAATTAAAAAAAGTATTTACAAATCAAGGCAAAGGTGACTTTCTTTAATTATAAATATAATGAATGACTGCAAAAAAAGCTAAGGGCAGAAGGGTAAAAGGGGTGAAATAGGCTAATACGGGCAAACAAGGGGTTAAATATTAATATGTTTTACTTCTCATGGATTTATTTTACTGGTGAGGTCCCTTTAAGTGAGGTCAGCTGATGTCAGTGAAACTTTGAAAATATTTACAAAGTTTTATTGCTTGATGTCTGTGATTGGCTGTAGCTGTGATCATGTGATACAGGAGAGGAGGGGCATGATCTTGTGATCTTGTAAACCTATTGTGTCATATTCACCTTGGTGAGGGTTAAGTGAAATCCCAGGTGATGTGAATATCCTGTGGGGAAAAAAAATAATGGAAAAATTAAAATGTTAAACTTGGCCTTATAATAAAAAATAAAGCGTATGTTTATAATCTAAATTTTATCTTCACTAAGTGTGATGGCTGCATTAGTTTTCTTTTTTCAGGATTTTTTTCCTTTCATTTTACTAGGGTTGAAGATAAACTTTAGATTATAAACATGAGCTTTATTTTTTATCAGGCCGAGTTTAATATTTTTAATTTTTTTACATTATTTTTTAGTGACACATTTCCTGTCTTAGGGTGACAACACTTATTATACTATATCTATAGAGGAGCAGCGTTGTCACCTTAGGGTGAAAGGTGTGTGAACTACATATCATCCATAGCCTTTTCTCCACATGGGAGCTGTTCTGTAGAGCAATGAAAAGGCTGAGAGCACATGAAGTTACCAGCATACAAGATTTCTGGCAGGATCAACACTACTTTACACACTTATCAATCAGATATACCAAAACACTTACAACTCTTTTTAATTGGACCAAAAGGGAGCCAATCAGAATCATTAATTGCAGGATTTCTGCAACTTTGCAAATCATATACAAGATCCCCGGTGCCAGTGGCCTGGCTTGAGGGGTGACACGAGGACATTTTTAGAAGGGAATTTGCTGTCGCTGCGCTCCCTCCGCAGATGTCTTTAAAATTGTTCCTGTTTTTGCGATGTGCAGGACAGATTTATGTCCGGCCTCTGCGACACCTGCAAGGAAATAAATTACGGGGTAAAAAAAAAAGACCTGAACAGGTGGGAATTTATGTTTTTGCCCGATGAATGACGAAAGTTGGAGGAGTCACATGATCACAGGGATATCAGGGACGCAAGTTTTTGGCAGCATTTGTTGCGGAAAATTTCAATTTTGTTTTTTAAACTCAGTTTTTATTCCATTAAAGTTGACATTTTTGGAAAATAAAAGGGAAAATTTAAAATTCGGACCAATTTCCCTACTAGAATTATATTTAGGGCTCGTACATTGTGCGTTTTTCTGCCTTCAGTGTGCAACTGGAATGCATACCAAACTCAGTACTTTTTTCTGCCAATAGATGTCCTCAGTCTGATAGCCAGCATCATTTCATCCACTTCCACTAAGACCAGGCTGTTCTGGACCTGTGCCCCCTTCTGGTGAAGATAGGAAGTAGAAAATCTTCTCTTTCTGTAGGTTCAAAATGGCCTCAGTATAAGGAGATTACAGATAACGACTGCTACATCTTCCAACTGCTGCATATGGGCAGTTGTAGTTAAAGGATTTATTGATATACATGTGTTACAGTCTCACTGCCATAAATTGTGCTTGTCACAGAGCGCATGATAAGACAAGATCACATTTCACACAACTGAATGTGGCTTTGTAATCATTAGTACAACTCTAGGGCCTGATCTATTAAACTCTCCAAGACAAGAGAAGATAAACTATCATGGGAGAACCCAGGCGATCCAGCAAACCTGAAATGCACATGGTCCAGGTTTGCAAACATTTGCCAATTAATAGAAAAAAAACTAAAATCCATTCCAGGTTTGCTGGATCACTCAGGTTATTCTATGATAGTCTATCTTGAACCTACAGAAAGAGAATAATTTTTACTTCCTATCTTCAACAGAAGGGGGTGCAGGTCCAGAACAGCCTGGTCTTAGTAGAAGTGGGTTAAATAATGCTGGCTATCAGACTGAGGACATCTAGTGGCAGGAAAAAGTTTTATATGCATTCCAGTTGCACACTGAAGGCAGGAAAATGCACAATGTACGAGCCCTAAATATAATTCTAGTAGGGATATTGGTCCGAATTTTATATTTCCCCCTTTTATTTTTCCAGGATTGCAAACATTTGCCAATTAATAGCAAACGACTCAAATCCATTCCAGGTTTGCCGGATCACCCAGGTTCTCCCACTATAGTCTATCTTCCGAAGTCTTGGAGAGCTTTAATAAATCAGACCGCATACATGTGAATCAGCCCCTAGTATGAATACAGAGCCGCATTCATTTGTGTGAAATGTGATCTTATCACACGCTCTGATTGTAATGTGACAACACAATTTATGGCAGTGACACTGTAACTCATGCATGTCTATTAATCCTCTTACTACAACTGCCGATCTGCTGCAGTTGGAAAATATAGCAATCATTTTAAGGAAATCTCCAACTGAAACCCTCTTGTATTGAGGTCACTTCCATGGGGCAGATCGGTGGCCTTTTCCTCATACTTTGGTTTAAAATTAGCTATCGTCTTCCATAATTTAGCTGACATAGACACCTCAGGTAAGCAAAAAGTTCTACAACAAGACTCAGGTCTGGCTCTGGTGCCCAAAGCTGATTGGCAGCAACCTCCCTATTGCAGTGTCCTAAGGCCAACGATTGGCCTCCTAAGTGCCTGTTGACTTCACTTTTTATTTACTGTGTCGGATTCTCTATAACTAGAAAGCCTTTCTGTCATATACTCAAATATATTTCCATCTGTTTTATGCTTTCTTACAACAGAAGGTGAGAAGATGAAATCTATGTCCCAACTTTCTCTGTTTACTAAGAGGTGGAGGCCGTCACAGCTGAAACTGGACCCCTTCCAGGAAATCATACTGGATACTAACAATGTGGAAGAGCTTCGGGAGAAGGTGATAATCAGGAGCATTGCAGATTTAAAAGGGTTCATATAACAAAGATTGATATGGTGTTTGAGCACTGGATAGTTGAACCACCATTACAGTTTACCTCAAAAAAAAAAAAAAAAAATCTCTGTGCGGAGTTTCAGGGTCTGTACATCCGCTGTACAGCAAGAAGGTGCAGCGACAATTCAGCTAAAGCCCCTATTTCCTTGCTGAATTATGAGTATGAATTCGTCTCTACCTCTCCATCCTGACTGTCCCCTTCATTCATTGGATTCTAGTTCCTTCAATCATTAAGGCTCTGCATCATGTGTGGGAGTTACTTAGGTGGCTTTCATGTCTAAAAAGGCTTGCTCCTCCAAGTGAATGTCTACCATTAAGGTACTTTAGTATTTGCATAATGCTTACCAATAGCCAGACAACTTCTTGCATCAGGACGAAAGACTCTTCAGTGGCATACTGAGGCAGTAATTATTTTAGATAGATATGTAGAACAGCACAGTGGCTCAGAGGTTAGACCCTGGCCTTTGCAGCACTGGGTCCCAGGTTTGGATCTTGGCCAGGACTGTACTTGCATAGAGATTACAGGTTCTCCCCGTGTTTGTGTGGGTTTCCCTCCCACATTCCAAAAACATGCAGAAATGGTATTAGGCTTCCCCCAATAATTGACCTTAGATTGTATTAATGACATATGACTAGGGTAGGGACATTAGATTGTGAGCGCTTTGAGGGACAGCTAGTCACATGACTATGGACTTTCTAAAGCGCTGTGTAATATGTCAGCACTATATAAATACTCTAATATAATAATAATAATAATAATAATAATACTACTATGTAAAGCATCTTGTTGGCCATACCCACTGGTGATGATTTGCATGCATTGTGTAGGTAGGCTGGGACACAGTAATGACACTAATAAGTCTAAAATAAGAAATGGGATGAAAGCAGGTCTTTTTTAGAAACGTCAAAACTTAAACTAATACTATGTTTAATCTGTTAAATGAATACAGGAGGAGAGAATTTAACAATTCTTTTTTTTTTTTTTTGTTCTTTTTAGATATGTGAAATTAGCAGCATACCGTTAGAAAATTTAGAGTTTGCGAAGGTGAGTTTTACCTCCGTCCCATCCTAACGGAGCTCCTTACTCAAAGCATCTCGTGGTCTGCTTGTTACATTCACTATATATAATCCACAGTGTACGAAATGGGAAGCAACTTTGTTTTCTTCTATTGCCATTCATAGTTTTCTTTTAAAGTAATAACATTTCTTTTTTCCATGTCAAAGTTGCCTGAAGTTTGTAGGTGTGATCTCCCCAAATCCTCCACCCTCATTCCCACAACACACTCCTCTACTAACAGCAATTAGGACATGGCTGATTTTAAAGTTACCTTATCTGACCTTTTAAAAAAAAAATTTTTTATTATCCTGGCTTTTTGCACCCAGCAGGCTCGAGGGACATTCCCCTGTGACATGTCTGTCCTGGAGATCCATCAAGATTTAGACTGGAACCCAAAAGTAACAACACTGAACGCCTGGCCACTGTATATCTCTGATGATGGAGCCATCATTTTCTATAGGTATGGAAAGGAGCAAATCTCAAATTTTTACTGTGTCTGGGGGTCCAAGTGACTTCTGCTGATATATGAAGTAGTCTGTGCATCCTTCCAGTTTTTCAGTGAGCTACACTTTTCCCTTTGAAGCTACAGGATGATGCAGTGCATATTGCATGCATATGACCATCACCTCTGGGCTTCACTTTTTACTTCAAGCCACAGGATGGCGAAGTGCAAATTGCAAGCATCGAACCAGCTGCTACAATACAGCAGAGGTGAAGAATTTGCTTGCATGTAGCTCTTCTTTCCTTGTTAAATTATAAATTGCTTGTACGGCCAAAAGGGATCGTAAAAAAAACGTAGAGTTTAGTTCTGCTTTAAGTAAAACTTTTAAAAAGTACATTTTCTGTTTGCCGTTGCATTAGATATGCCACTTAGGCACTTATTGCCTATGAATTATTCCATTAGATCTAGTTGGTATGTTTCTTATTCAATGGGGTGTCTCAGAAATGTTGTCATTCGAAGTATCAGCCTTCTGTAGTCCAGCTGATAAAACCATGAATACCTTGGGAGCTGGCTGCTGCTGGTAATGTTTAGATAAAAATGGTTTTCTATTGAACAACTTTAGCTTTGATTTTTGGTTTCTTAATCACCATTGTATAGATGTATTTAACTATCAAAATGATTAGAGTAATAGACTAAAATTTGTGGGGACCTTAAGTGATAGTTCAGTTTTGTGATTGAATGTTGGTGGTGTACTGCCAGATTTCACCAGCAGATGTCACTTCTGGTTACTTCCATATAAATATCATTATCCTATAAATATTATCCTTTTCCTGTCTTAGGGATAAAACGGAGGAACTGGTCGAATTAACGGATGAGCAGCGCAGCGAACTTATGAAAAAAGAAAGCAGTCGGTTGCAAAAAACTGGACACCGTGTGACTTACTCCCCCCGCAAGGAAAAAGCCCTCAAAATCTACTTGGATGGAGCTTCAAGTAAAGACACCACTCAAGACTGACAGGCAGCCCGGCGGCCATCTTGGACAGCCGTGATTACATAGACACTGCCGCCAAGGAGTGCCTCTCTGAGCCCGGGTTCCACTTACTAAGTGTGAAGCTATAAAAACCAGCACTGATTGGTGGACTTGAACGGCCAATCAGCACCCTTGTTCCTTACAAGAAAATGAAAAAAAAGAAAAAAGTGGGGTTGGGGGCAATCACCGTTTGTGACTTGAGATCTTTGTTCTGCACTATGGTCGTTTAAACTGTAAAACGCTGAAAGGGATGTGCAAATAACAATAAAATATAGAAATATATAGAGAAATATATTAAATTAAGTCAGGCGCATTGAAAATATTGGGCTTCATCTTGCTCAGGTAGGATGGGGGCCCCCATTGGCTTCTGGCTCTTTGGAAAACGATAAAAGTCTTGTACAGTCTTTTTATTTTGCTGATAAACACATTACCTCATTGAATGCTAGATAAGTTTTTATGTATAAAAAAAAAATCTGAACGCGAAGCACAGGGCAAGAGAAAAGAGAACATTGTAGATTTGTATTGAATAACAATCATGCAAGCCCTGGATTAGAGCTGGAGTAGCTGCATTGGGAGTGATGCATGGTGGGACGCCCCTTGTGGACCTTGCACTGCAGTCAATATCTGCTCATTTGGTGTGCCCCCCTCTTTCCTAAATGTTTGATAATGTTACAAACATAACCTGGGGAGTTAAAATAATGATATACTTTTTTGTCTCCTCCATGGTGCCTAGGCTAGACATCATTGTCCTGCCTAGGCCTCTAAAATCCAGGAATGTGGTGTAACCCAAATCTTGCAAGAAGATGTCTCGGCATAGTGCATGATCGGCTTCCAGGATTCAGGCTGCTCCACATTCCCCAAGAATCTAGTATGGCGCTGCCAGAGGAATCCAAGTGAAAACTGGACACCGCCTGTGTAATTTCAGACCCACTGTGTCAAGCCACACAAGTGACCGCTCACGGGCGCTCAGCAAACAGCTGGGAGAGGCATCGGCAATGGTGGCAACAAGATTTGCACACATCTGTGACCGCAACCACAGTGCAAGTCTGTTGCAAAATGTGCCATGGTGTGCAGCTGCATACAAAAAAAAAATGACCAAACCACTACCAATTGGCAGAGGTCTGGACTGGGGCTTAGCCTGCAGCAGACCGCTGTCCTCAAGTATATTATTAATCCACCTTTTCATCATAGAGGTTTGTTTGCATGTTTATCCATTAAGGGGGCAACTTAAATGGAACTGGTCGCTGAAATGCAAGGTCCACTCTATGGTATTTTAATCAAGGGGGTTGGTAGCGATATGGAAAGTTCCAGGCCTCCCGCAGCTTTCTAGGGGTCACCAGACTCGCTCACTAGAGCTGCAAGGGGTCTTGCTTTGCAATAGAGAAATCTCCTGTGTTTCATGGTAGTGTAAATAACCCCCCTATCTCTATGAATTAAATGATAAAATTCCCTTTCCTATTCTAGATTTATTGCATATCAACACTGTGTACATTGGGGGAAAAAAAATTAGCTGCCTATTTAAGTTTTGCCGTTTGATTTATTCTGGTACTTTTTTTTGTTGCTGTTTTTAGTTGTTCCCCTCCATTCACACACCACACTTTTTAGTTTTTTATTTGCAGTACAAACCCGACATCTGTGTCAGCTGATGAGTTCTGTTCTCCGAACGTACAGCATAAAATCTAATTTTTTTTTTTTGTTTCCCAGTTTGATTTGTATAATTTGCAACCTTTCAGACACACGCAAACCACAAATGTAATGGATTATTACCGACGTTTTGGGAAAATTGCCATCTGATTTGTAACGGATCAATTATAAGGTTTTTGATAATTTTTTTCATGCCGCTGTTTACACAGATGAAACATGCCAATAAATTAAAAAGGAGAAAAAATGTTTAGGTTTATTTTGTGGGTTTTTTGTTAATTTGAGAAGCGTATGATGAGAAGTTTTTAGAAGCAAACGCTATAGCTGTTTTTTTGTTTTTTTTTTTTTCCTTTAGATATATGGAAGAATGAAGACTTTATAAACTCCAGGCAGATGGAAGACGCATGGTAATGAATGCTGCTCTGTATTCATTAATATATTTTGTTTCCATTGAGGGATGGAGGATGTTTTGTACCATTAGGTTATGCTGCTGCCTTCAAGAGGACACAAGAAAAACTAGGACGGCCTAGGATAATCTCTGCTAACCCCAGAGCTTTAGTTTTTTCCTGGTGTCCTATTAGTAGGTAGGTGTCTTTTAAATAGCTGTGCAGGACGAAGACTTACCTGATATCCCCAGCACTGGACTAGGCATAGCTGGGAGAACTTGGAAGTGACTCAGGCTTTGATTTCTGTGCTTCCTATTAATATTATTAATAAACAGGATTTTTATTGCACCAACATATTACACAGCGCTGTACATTAAATAGGGGTTACAAAGACGGACAGATACAGTAATACAAGAGGAAGAGAGGACCCTGCCCTGAAGAGCTTACAATCTGCCTAGCCTCTGTTCTGGTGCTACTGGGCGGTAGAATTTTCTGATAATAGTCTATCTTTTTAATGCAGAGCTTACTAGGGTAGGGGTTCCTTGAGCCATGGACAGTTTGGACCTTTCAGATCAATTTAACTGACACCAATCAATCTGTAAGGGTGACATACTTCCCAATGGCCAGCAAAATAAGGATTTTTTCCAACTAACCAACACAAAAATATACTTTGAGCTGTGAATATAGTCATTATAGCAGGGCTTCCCTAGGGACCTGAAAGTTATTTCAAGGGTTCCTGTGTGTTAAACAATTGAGAAAGGCTGCTCTAATGGATCCATGCTTTAAAGGATAAGGGAGGCACAAAAACTACAACCGCTACCCTGAAACCAATTGGAAGATTAATAGTTTCTTCTCACATCTTAATCCCAGGTGGTAGGCTAGCCATGTGATCATGATTTCCAAAACATTTGTATGGCTCAAGTGCCTTTAAAGAGATCACCCAGCCGGATCGTTAAAAGCTTTTTGTGTTCTAGTCCTAAAGCACTTGGCGCTTATGGCCACAAGCTTGCAACTTTGTTGTAATGGCTTGTTGATGGCTTCTCACTTTTTCTTTTGTCTTGCTTTTCATTACTAAGAAAAGAAAGACAGATGTAGGAATATATATCTATTGAGTCTCTCGAGATTCTAGTGGCGCCAAGCCTAAACCAATAGTCTAATCAAAAAGAAGAGAGAAAGAAGGCTCTTTTTAGGGCACCTAGGATTGTAACAGTCTACACTTTAGTAACAGTAACAGAAACAGTCTACACTTTATTGAGTTCAACAAATCATTACGCTTTTCATTAGTCCTTGTAGAGTTCTGGCTACAACATAGGACTGCAGTATGTTTTGCCCTGTTTGCCTTTCAAAGCACAATTCCCTTTGATATCTGCCTTAGATTACAATGCTATTGGCTATCTATGAATGCATGGTAGCCTTGTCTTGTTTCTTCTCCCAGTCCTCCCATCTCCTAGCCCCCCTAAGCCTGCATGAAGGTCCCCTTAACAATGTCTTTGCTTCCATTTCTGGATCTTTAAAATCTCCAACTCCTGTATATTTTGTCCTGCTTCAAGGCAGGGGTCTGATATTACCCATCCTGGTTTTAGTTACTTTACTAGAAGGAGTTTGTGCAGTACAGTGCGCTGGACCTTCATGTCCATACATTTGTTTTGGTGCCTTCCAGAAAAATCCCTGAACATTTGAACAGGGGTCCTCAGAGTGGGAAAACTGGGCCGTCTAGTTACCCTTCTGCAGGTGCATCACCTTTAGGCTCATGTTTTTTCCTTTCAAGGTAACTGTTTATAAGACTTCCATTAGGTCTAGTATTCAATTTATTTTGGCATCCCCATTATTGGATGATTTGATGCTTCCCTGTAGGCCAGGCTGTTGGTTTGCTAACTGGTGCACTCCTGCAAACCCAGAATATGTGCAACTGAATGTCCCCTGGATCTTGGGTGTTCTATGGACCACCTGGGACCAGGGATAGCTGCCTTCATGTATTGTATCATTCTAGATTTGGAACAGGTGGGTAGTGCCTTTCACAACATTTTAGGTCCCGTGTATCCCCCCTGTGCGGACCAAGTGTGCTTTGCTTAAGTTTGATCTATGTTGGACTTTGGTGCTCAGGTCATTCCCAAACCATTCCACCATCCTCTTAATTATGAAACCAGAAGAGCCACTTTGCTCTATAACTGATATGTTCCAGCTGGTTTTGTCACTTTCATATTGATCCAAATATTTGGCACGTTGTAAGTGCTCGCTCTTTAGGATCTCCATTCTCATCCATTTAGTCCAAATCATCATTGGTTCCAGTTGGTATAGAGATTCTACTATGTTTGTGTTCCTGATTCTCATTTGGTAGTCACACTATTGCCTTGGCCTTTTCCTAGAATGCTTTAGATTTCTCCCTAAAGCTTTGTATTCCCTGCTGACTTTTGTATTAATACTACACAGGATTTATATAGCGCCTACATGTTATGTAGCGCTTTACTGAGTCCATAGTTATATCAATAGCTGTCCCTCAAAGAGCTCACAATCTATTGTTCCTACTTTAGTCATTTGTCTTTAATACAGTGTAAGGTCAATTTAGGGGGGAAGCCAATTAACCTAACTGCATGTTTTTGGAATGTGGGAGGAAACCCACACAAACATGGGGAGAACCCACAAACTCCATGCAGATAGTGTCCTAGCTGAGATTCGAATCTGGGACCTAGCGCTGCAAGGGCCAGAGTGCTAACCACTGAGCCACCATGCATGATCGGGTTCCGAGGTCCTTTGGTGATTTTTGCATCTTCTTTTTTTTTTCCTCTGACCTTTAGGGATTCTTGCTTGTTTCTTCTTGATCTCTACCGGTCTTTGGAGCTAGGAGGTCAGAGGGGTTCAATATTTTGTTGTCACAATATGAGACAAGGTGTACCTTAATTTTCTCTTCCAAACTCTCCATGTTAACTTCCTGGTTTATTAAGGGTTCCCTTAGTTTGTCCCTTCTACCCCCTTATGACCACCCAGGATCATGTCGATGTTATGTTATCCCTGGTCTTCAAGTTTCTAATCTCCATATAATAAGTTATCCTTGGCATTCCTTTGTGAAATGCACCAATCTTTGGGACCATACGCAAGCAAACCCCGATTGTCAGGATTCTGTTATTCCCGGTAATAGCATGCCATTACAGGACCTGACAGAAAGGAGATGCTTATCCTGGAACCCAATACCTGTCGGTGCTCAGTGGTTAGCACTCGGACCTTTGCAGCACTCGGTCCCAGGTTCGAATCTTGGCCAGGACACT
>NW_027317051.1:0-4655 GCF_032062135.1 Pyxicephalus adspersus
TTTCCAGCTTCTGTGTATTTTAAATAAATCCAATGTTTGAGAGATGCATAAACTCTGGACTTACCTTGTAAGCTGAAATGAATAGGGCAACAAAGGAGTATTGCAGTCTTTTATGTCGTTGTTTCTTTTATGATCTCCCATGGGTATGTAAGTACCTATATTCCTTTCTTGTATACACAAATAATCTGGTACTTTTTATATCATACAAATGTTTTGAATGCTTTATACCCACATCTATGTGTATTATGTAAAAATGTATACAATCTTCATGTAACCATGTGAGACTTGTCATACTTTATAGAATTTCAAATGAACACACACATATATATATATATATATATATATATATATATATATATATACACTTGAATTTAGGTACTTATGGTAGGTACATATTTAGACCGTAAAGTACGTACAAAAGATATCCCTTCAGTCTAATGGTGGCAAAACGCGTTGGATTTTTGCGCAAACTCCATATGGTCAGGACTTTTGCTGTTCCTCACACATTTATTTGTTTGATGACCTAGAAGTACTGTGTCTAGTATTTAATACCTAGGTCCTGTGAAGTGTTAACAGGACCAAGGTAAAATACCTGATTGCATTATGTAAATGTTTTTCTTTGATACTTTGTAATAAATACTTGTATATAATATTTCATACAATCCCTGAGCCGTGAACCTCATTCTTTTTCTCCTTTTTTACATTATTGGTGAAAATGAGTCTATTTTTGCTGTGTTGTTAATTTAACATGCTAACAATAGCTAATAGACCAGTTCTGTAAATCTTAAGAACACTGTATGGCGCTACATAAAACGTGATCAATCAAGGCAACTATGCAACAATCTTACATCCTGCATTTTTGTTTTTTAATGATGTTTTTGCAATCTCTGTTATGCTACTTTACTATTAAATAATTTAAAAAAAAGGAAACATATATATTCTATAAAGGATTAATATAATAAAAGAGAGAGAGATATGATATACATTTTCCATGAATTTGTCCACTATGATAAATAATTTTTGTAATGTGGGAGCTGTGTCTAATGTTTTTTTTGCTGTGTTTTGATACTTTCAAAACTTATTAATATATTACAAAGTCTCTACAGATTGTAGTAAAAATTTTTACAGACATATCCACATTGTTTTGAATATTACTTGTTTAAAGGCCATTTTGCCTTAGGCTCTCTCTCTGCTGGCGCTTTTTGAGACTTGGAGGCTTGAGTATCTGTGACTCCCTGGGAATGTGCAACTGCAGGGGCGATCGTGTGAGAAGGGATTGCTGCCTGCTATACACCCGAACCTGGAACTCCAGACACACGCTGCCAGCTGAGAGGCAGGTGTTATTCTGATCAGTCAGCTGCATTGTGCAGCTTATACCATGCTAGTAGCATCCTATGAAAATGGTGACAAGCAGAGATAGTTTCATCACACAAAGTTTGCAATATATGCTTGTTTTTGAGACCTGGAAACAATTGGAGGGGTAAATTTTGATTGGTTGTTTACCTCCCCCACTTTCTGCATCCCAGATTACATTTCCTTTTTATATTTTACATATTTACATTACTTTTCAATATTTTGAATCCCTTGGGGACTGAAAAGTGACCTTGTGAAAGGAGAACACTGCCTGGTGAAACATTACTGAGAGTTTCAGATTAATGTTGCTAGTTTCAAATTAATGAAGCAGATGCTACCTATACTGATGAGCTGTGCTGTGTAGTTATCATGATATATAGCAGGTCTCTGCAGGAATAAAGCTGTAAAACTTTTTTTTCCACCTAATTTAAAGAGGTATTATTAGCCTCTTTTAAAGAAAATCCCGTGTTGGGTAAATAGACTCTAATAACAATATTACTATAGATAAATATGTGGGAAGATATCCGTCTAAAACCCTTTGCAAACAGCAATCAAAAACAAAATTTAAAGGTTCCCAGATCACCAGTTTGTAGTAGGGATCACTTGAGGATTTTGATAGCCCAATTGGGTTTAGATACAATTTATCTGTTTCACTTTTTTCAAGTGTATATTAAGAATTAATTTTATGAATATTTTGATATGTTTTGTGATGAAAACCACTGGTGGATTAGCATCTGTAGAATTTTTCAAAAGTATTTTTGTTAGAAAATAGTTTTATATAATGGTACAGTTTTAATACTTTTGATATGTTAGTATGGAAGGCTCAGGGATTGGTTATTGTATTAAAGTGAATATGACTGGTTGGGTCTAGGCCAACATTTTATTGGAAAAAATAGTCTAATAGGTTGCTGTTGGTGGAAGTTGTTGATTATGACTGTCATGTTACACATGCATGGTTTGCCTTTCATTATGTGTGTCCCTTCTCTCTTCCCCTAGCTTCTACTTAGTCTCTTGTCTCCTCCCCTCTTCTTCATTCTGTCATCTACTCTCATCTCAGTTGCATGCTCCTGTTAGCTGCTCACAGCATGCTACCATTCCGCACTCCAAGGAAGAGAATTCCAAATAATAGACAATACGCAGATTCACGGTTCATCGCTTTAGAGCGCAACCTCAACCGGAAACCGGAGATGAAGATACATTTTGTCGACTTTATGCAGAAGGTGTTAGAGATCATGCTGAACCTGCACCCCCTCTTACACAAGGAGAAGAATGCTGGTACCTCCCGTGTTTTGGTGTCTACCATCCTCGTAAGCCTGACGAGATTAGAGTGGTCTTTGACTCAAGCGCTCGTTACGAAGGCGTTTCCCTCAATGACAATCTTCTTTCTGGACCCAATCTGAACAACAACCTCTTAGGAGTCCTACTCCGCTTTAGACAAGAGCCAATTGCAATTATGGCCGACATTCAACAAATGTTTCATTGTTTCATCGTCCGTGAAGATAACAGAAACTTCCTCAGGTTCAGATGGTATCGCAACAATGATGTCAACAACGAGGTCATAGACTACCGGATGAAAGTTCACGTGTTCAGCAATAGCCCTTCCCCCGCAGTTGCCATTTATGGACTGAGAAAAACTGCCCAAGAAGGAGAACAGGAGTTTGGGACAGATGCACGTCAGTTTGTAGAAAGGAACTTCTATGTGGATGACGGTCTTAAGTCCCTACCTACAGAAGAAGAGGCCTTTGACCTTCTCACCAGAACCCAAAATATGCTTGCCACTGCCAACCTCAGACTACACAAAATCATCTCCAACAGCAATAAGGCAATGGGAGCATTTCCTTCCGATGATCATGCCGTCAGTGCCAAGGAATTCCAACCAGAGTCTGACCTTGCCCTCACACAACGCAGCCTTGGATTGCTATGAGATGTTAAACAAGACACGTTCACATTTCAAACATCAGCTTGTGACAAGCCCTTCACAAAAAGAGGAGTATTGTCTGCTGTGAACAGTATTTACGACCCCTTGGGATTCATCGCACCATTTACTATACAGGGTAAGATATTACTCAGACAACTCACTACAGAAAGCACTGATTGGGATACCCCTTTACCCAAGGTAAAACTGAAAACTCGCAGATTTGAGCGGTTTTCTAAGTGGTCTTCGGTTGTACGAGCGACTGCACGTCTTATTCACATTGTTCAACATCTTGCTAATGCATTCTGGAGCCGTTGGAAGATGGAGTACCTTTGCAACCTCCAAAGTCGCAGAAAATGACAAGTAAGCAAACCCAACCTGCAAGTTGGAGACATCGTTCTCCTCAAAGATAAGGACGCTCATCGTAACAATTGGCCAATGGGTCTTATCACAAAGACTATTCCAAGTAACGATGGCAAGGTACAGAAAGCAGAAGTCAAATTAATAAAAGAAGGTTCTGCTAGATACTACTTCAGACCCATAAACGAGCTAGTACTACTCCTGCCTAAACAGGAAGATGAACTCCGAACACCGGCCTGATAAAAAGGGAGGTAAGAAGGATTGGTGCTGTTGCTTCTACAAGGTGTCCTTTGGATTGAGTCACTGTCAGCCAATTCACCTAAGACTGCAGTTATAGCCATCTCATCACAACTGTAAGTTACAGAGATCATACTGTAAGTGCTTAGAGACTGGAGAGGCAGAACAATGACTTTGTCCAACACTTCTTCTCATATGCTAGTTAGTGCGCAGAAGAATCTATGCTTAGTTTCTTGGAATGTAGCAGGTTTAAATAGTCCCCAAAAAACATAAAAAAGTTCTGTTGCATTTGAAGCGTAAAAAACCTGATGTAGTATTCTTACAGGAAACTCATTGGAAGGTTGCGATAGTGCAACTTTACGTGATTTATGGTGATATTATAGCTACTACCTTCTTAACTAAGAGAAGTGGCTATCTTTTTGAATAAGGATCTTCCCTACAAGAATATTACTACAGTTGTAGATGAGGAGAGTAGATATGTGATAGTAGTGGTGAATTTGGCGGGTCAGAGATTTTCATTTTGTTTGATTCATACCCCTACAGGCGATTCAAGTTCATTTTTTATGTATATTACTCAATTACATTATGAAATTCTTGGAAGAAATCTATTTGATCTGATAGTGACAGGTGACTTTAATGTGGTAGTAGATAATAGATTAGATTGTTCTATTTCAGCCCAAAACACGTCAGGGACGGTTTTACCAGGAATTAAACGTTTGCTTACGCAGACTACCTTGGTGGGCGCCTGGAGACTCCTTATTTCAATTGCATAAGACTTTACATGTTATTC